>NC_060879.1:25252640-25555671 GCF_021901495.1 Neodiprion virginianus | reverse complement strand
GTCGCGACAGCCATTTCGTCTTCCGCAGGCGTCGGAACATCGAAAACTACGTGCTCTTTGTAACGATCCTCTAATGTCGCTGCGGTCTATCTGTCAGTTGAATTAGTACAGATCGCGGTTCCAATGATTTTACATTCGGTAGGGCTCCGAACCAATAATCCTGCTCGAATAAAATATGGTTGTAAAGTATAATAAGATACTAAAATCAAGGTACTCCGTACGCGAGACCAGTTTTAACGCAAGCATGGAACCTAGAAGATATCGATCAGCGCGCAGCGGCTTTAGTCTCTAAGATTATACTCTAAAAATCATAAGTAACAAGATGAAAATCTCCGTCAGCGCTGTTGCCTACAGCAATCAGTTCAAAGTTATAATTGACCGTAATTGATACGACTCACAAGTATGTATGATCCATATACTTTAAATTTTTTCTTCACTTGGTGCTAAAAACATATGCGGAATTTTTCAAGTAGCTGATCAGATTATGGAACGAGTTAATGACAATTCGATATACCCTCGTTCGTCACAATTGCGTGGTTCACTCATCACAATGTTCTATTCGATCGTATCCCATCACATTTCCGATTGTAGCTGCAGACACACCAATGGGAAAGTATTTCAGTGTTTAGAAGCGAAGTAATAAATTTCTATAAATTAACCTCACGAGAAATATTGACACTTCAATCTTCGGTCAAGCTTGACATTTACGATTGTATCAACGGCACGTTTCCCATCAGGATAAATTACAACAAGTAATAAATAGAGGATTTTTTAGTAGCCACCGTCCCGTATGAGGTTCAAAGCTGTATTGAACTAACGCTCAAGGAAACCAACGTGATGATAAGCCGGTGGACAAATTTTCCCTTCCCTGGTGCAATTCATTCTGCGGTAGGTCTGTCTATGCACTCGGCTGTAAATTGCCAGTGCGATTATACGAATGCATAATTTAATATTCCTAGATAGACAACATTGAACAATACTATCTTAATAGATGGATGACTTAATTTCACGGAGAAAAAAGAACTAAAGTAAGCCAGGTATATTTCAGATGATTGCAGTCATATATTTGCATTGGCAATATTTCTTCAGCCATAATCGTATCCCTCTCCTTGGGATATCTTTTTTCTGACTGATCAAGCATGTCCGGAGATGGCCAAGTGTTTTGTGCCTCGAAACGAAGCGGGAGATATCATTCATTTGATGTCAGGGACGACGATGACTTAAATACGAGGTAACACGGATAACTGCGACGTCAAGTTGAAATTTAACGTTCTGCAGTTCAAAGTCTAGACAACTATACGTATAAGCAAGGAAATTTCAAAGCTTTGCTCGACCATTTATCGATGACGGCAAATCAATTTACAGTCGACTTGTACGCTATTATTTGTAAATTGACAACTTGGCGGACATTCGTGATCATATGGTTGACACGAAGTCAATTATTTCCTTCAAATACACTCTATAGTGCATCAGGATCCGATAGTTGACTTCATGTTCTGCCGCCAATAAGTCAAATGCAAGTCAACCGTGTGTTACTACGACTATCTGACCATCGCCAACGTTCATAAATATATTTTATCGCGGTGAGGAATTTTTCCATTTGTTCATGAATTTATATTATTCCGGTACTATTATTTCAACCCGCGTCTTTATATTCTTCTATAATTAATGCTGCCCGACTGCGTTGCACTTTTATGAGTTGTAAACTGGCTTTCGCTGAGGTCTCCATGCCCGTATCATTTGCCAGCCAAACTATAGTTTGTAATAATTATCGGTACCTGTGACGATTGATAAATCTGATGTGAAATAAACAAACAATGTTACAAATAGCTAGGCATATCGCTATGCTGATTTTTCTCAATTTTACTCGGCCTCACGCAAGGCTCACGGCTATCTCACTTACCGTCAGCTAATAGATTCCGAGTAAAGTCTGGCAACGTGATGGGAAAAATTGATTCGATGATTTAACTCGCGTAATGCGCACTGTGCCGTTTTTTCACGATATTTTTCAATGTAAATATAGTTTTCTCACGCATTAAATAAATTCTTATTAATTATAAGTATATCTTACGATAGTAAACATTTCAAAGAGCGAATTGGTAAAGTACGTAGTCACAGTTACCCATACAGTTATGTATATTGCGATTTTCGTCTAAAGGGCGGCGTTACGCTCATACCGCGAATAACGAAAGGTTAAGAAAATCTATACGGTCGAATACACAGAGTCCCGAAAAGCCAATGTTCCGAGATGCAGAATTTCACAGGGCATACGGCTCGAGTTCCTGAAGACATCGATTTCGCCGGAAAACTCTCAGTTTAGGCACTTTCTACCTAAAGTACTGTTCATAAAATAGTAAAAACCCCGGGGGTTCGGAATTTGGGAAAATCACTCGTTTGGTAACCACACGCACACACACACATACACACTGTCAGGGACACCGATAGGCACACACACTTCCTATTCAAAAGTTTGAACAACCGAAACTGTGCTGCTACGAGACTTTTTTATTCGGAACTCTGTAAAATTGTCACTTGAAACTTTCGAGGCCTGGAATACTGATTTCAGAAATTTAGAATTCTCGAAATTGATTCGATTCACAAGTTAGCCGTGACTCAATTCAATCTATACTGATCAATGCTCACCTTACTGCGACTACCGAGCAACTTCAGCCTTTCCGAATTGCAAATATTTACGCTGAGTGCAAAAATGAAACCGGAAAAAAAACAAACGAAAACTGTCGACATAGTTGCATAAGCGAAGACGTGTAACTAAACGCCCAGTGCCGTGCGACAGCTCACGTGAGAACGTCTATTTCTCTCCGGGCGAAAAAGACCTACAGCTTTGTAATTTCGTTATCGAGACGACAATCGATTATCGGTTGTCTGTAATGAGTATTCGATGATTATAATTGTATCAAGCCACGGTGAACTATAGAGGGGCGAAATCTTTCGATACTCAAAGGATTCCATTTTTTTCGTTGTTATGTAGTGCTGCAATTACCGAGAACCCGCTGCTTCCGGTTTGTAGGCACCTTTCTGTGAGATTCTGTGTGTGTGTGTGTGTGTGTGTGTGTGTAGCTCACACCGTACTACATCAGCGGGTGTGAAATGTCACATTAGTGCAGAGTGTGCCCCGCTACAGTTTCTCTCTATACATGTATAAGGATCAACCCCGTTACAGATGCACCAATGAGTAAAATAGTGAAATGGTAACACGCTACATTATATAAACAGAACACATTTACCCAGTATTTTTTGTTGAACGTAAAGAATAACGAAATATTTCGTTGTACTTTTAAATAATTTCAAAATAAATTCGTACTTCCCAAAAGTCTTACGCGAATTCTCGATGCACTTTGCCTTTAAATTCGTTTATCGACAAAAGAGTTTTGCGATCGGAAGGAACTCTGTCGGAAGTTCTACTTGGTTTTCCTCTGCTCTGGTGAATCTTATTCGCCACAAAATCATGTGACTGGTTCCACCTGTGGAAGTTTTAGATGAGTTATAATCCTCACGGTCCCACTTGCGGGCACGTAAGCAATTTGCTTATATATCCCTGCCTAGTGTCGCTTTAGAACTGGTCGCGTTACACGACCGATAAATATTTGAAGATTACACAACTTTCTCTAAACTTCGGATAACTAGTGTATTCCTACGCTCACGTATTTCGACGCTTGTCTTACTGATATTTGAATATTGGAGCTGCAGGGAAAGTTTTTATTCGTTTTAACCCTAAATTGGAATGTATGATTATGGTAATTCACATAACTTGTGCAACTTGCGGGATTTTCTTACTCAGTAAAAAAATGAGATACATTGCGGAAATGAAATTTAAGTTTTCGACTCGCTTTACTTTCATTTGATATAAGAGCAGAAAAGCTATCATGTAACAATACTCAAGATTAAATAATTTTGAAGAACAATATCCACCTCAATTGGTCTCACAGTTCTCTCTTTAACATACACTCGTTCAGTAATTGAAATAAATTATAAATACCTTATAGATTATCAGGAATTGACTGTGATAACTTGCAGTTAGTAAAATTTGTCCACGAGCCGCGTGTATTATAGAATATATATAATATAATAATTGGCCGTTGCGGTTCCAACCGAAAATATTTTTAAGTATTTCTTCTGGCGAAACTTTAAGACATAGTATCTTTATGCTTTGGCGGATTCTTTTGTACAGCTCATAGAGGCCTTGAAAACTCTTTAACATAACTTTCCTCTATCTGTAAGAGTTTATTGCAGCTATTTTCAGAAAAAAATCAAAATTGATTCAGTGGTTCTGGAGTTATAAGGGGAAGATAACGACAGGCAGAGAGACGTTGGGTTTCGTACATATATGTAAGGTAGTTAAAAAAGATAAGATACATCGGTTACATTTAATGACTCAACCCGCTACGGTTGCTTTCTAGTGAACTGAAGTTCTACTACTTTTTGAATTTATCAATTTAAAGTTCAGAAATAATCATATTCACAAATCACTGCATAACACAGATTCAACATTCAATGATGACTGATTCATCGTAACTGCTGAATTCGAACGCAAACAATATTAGAATTAAATGAAACTGAGATTCATATAATGCGTTACAATACGCAGATTTTTTGCGGAGGCTATTTTCAGCTTGTAATGTTATTTTTGTATTTACATGTTCTGAATCTCCTGCAAGGTCTTGCCCTTTGTTTCAGGCAACGTCATGCCAAAAATAGAGGCTAAAAGCATGATAACAGCATACAAGTAGAACACGAAAGCTTCGCCGAAGGCATCCACCAAAGGTTGATAACTTTTCGTTGAGGCAAAGGCGACGAGCCCCGCAACAATATTGGCTAAACATACCACCACGCCCTTCACATTCGGTGCGACAAGCTCGCTCATAAATATACTAGGAAGAGAGAAGACACCCACGAATAGGAACACCCGGAAGCTGATCATACAAACAATCGGCACCCACTGCTGTTCGTAAGAATTATAGCCATTGGCCAAAAGAGTAAAATTTACTCCAGTTAAAAGCATGGATACGCAAGCTCCGCAAGCCGAGATTATCCACATTGGCTTCCGTCCGTAACTATCGGCCAAAGACATCGACACCCATCCGCCCACGGAATCAAGGACGTTGGCCACGATCACAACCGTCGCGGGAGTTATCGCAGTCACCTTGCTTGTTTTCAAAATAATTTCCATGTAGTAAATAATGGAATTGAGACCACTGAAGTGCATGAAGAAGTACAGTATCAGAATTATTACTCCAGCCTTCCTGTTTCGTGGTGTTAACAATTCCCGCAGTCGGTCCCCGGCCGTTATCGAATTCGATTCGGAGGTGAATTTCTGCAAGGACTGCAGCTCCTCCTCGACGACCACCTTCGGGTGGTACCGGCTTATCGACCTCTCGGCTTGGTCCAATTTGCCCATCCTGACAAAGTAGTGAGGAGATTCGGGGACGCATAGGAAGATGGCGATGTAAACGATTGTCGGCGCCAAAGCTATGTAGCCGAACGTGGTTTTTGATAGATAGGTGCCCAAGATGTTGCCTATCAACGAGCCCAGAGGAAACCCGGTCACGGCGAATGACACCAAAGCGCCGCGGGTCGCTGAACTGCTCACTTCGCCGAGGTAGACCGGAAAACTGACGAACGCCATCCCTATGCCCAGCCCGTTGGCGAAGCTGGTCCCGTAGAGCCATTTTGCCGAGTCAGCCAGGATGAGGCAAACCCAAGCCAGCAGCAGAGGGCATCCCGCGATAAGCATCGCCCTCTTACCCCCGAAGTAGTGGACGCCGATTGAGCCAAAAATCGCACCCACCAGACGCGCCGGACTAGAAAACGACGCCACCCAGGAGGCCTCGTCCAGGGTGAGGAAGAGTGACGGGTTCGGGGAGGTCATCTGGGCCAGAAGCGGCGAAAGCATCCCGATTAACATCCCGATCACACCCAGCATCAGCATCGCTGTGAAACGAATATTCGGTGATACGACGGAATAGCTGAGGAACTGACGAGTTTGATCACTTCCACTTACATCCTATTCCTCCGATCCACTGGAACCACAATATTTCCGTCGTCCATGACAGAAACTCTTTTTTCCACAGATACAGAAACATCGAAAACTACGTTGTCCTTTGTAACGATCCTCTAACGTTGCTGCGGTCTATCTGTCAGTTCAGCTAGCGGAGATCGCAGTTCCAATGATTCTACACTCTGCGGTTTTCTGAACCGATAATCCTGCTTGAATAAAACATGGTTGTAAAGTTTAGTATGATAAAATAGTAAAATCAGGGTACTCCGCATACGAGACCAGCTCTAATGCAAGCATGGAAACAAGAAGACATCGATCAACGCGCAGTTGTTTTAGTCTTTGATGCTAGATTTCGAAAAGAACCTTTCTTTTCCTTCACAATACTGTGAAAATTGGTATTCTGACGCAAAGTATTAAATTTATATTAATCAACCTTACGAGAAATGTTGTGAATTCAATCTTCCATCAAGCTCGTCATTTGCGGTGTGAAGAAAACTGACAAGATGTATTATACTGGGGTTTCTTCTGTAGCCAGGGTTCTGTATGAAGTTTGATACCGTACTGAACTAATAACGCGCCAAGAAATTAAGGTGATCTGGAATCGGTAAATACGTTTCTCATTCACCTGTGCAAAGCTGCTCTTCTGTGCGCCTGTCTGTACACTCGCAAGTAACGTAAATTTTTATTAGGATCGTATTTATACATAATTTCATTTATGCAATATTAGATACGGATCAGGTGTCCCCTTTTGCCTCTATTTCGTACGCAATGTAATCGTTTGTGCGACCGAATTATTCTTATACAACAAATAGAAAAATTCGAGAAGGAATGAGTAATCAAGTCGCTAGTCGTTCCAATAAAAACACCGTAACTGCGCGGACAAATTGACAAGGAACAACAATTTGCTAAGGCTTAAAAAAACCCTCACGAAGTAGAGGGCAAATCCTGAGCAAGCCAATGAATAAAAGTGAATTTATCGACCAATATCAGGTAAAATCCAAGTGCATGAAAGGGTGAAAAAACCATCACAAGTCAGAGACTTTGTTTCTAACTTAATCTATCGTGGTTGGAATGACCATTCGCCTGACTATATCAACTAAGAGAGCTCTCTTACCTATCGTAGGGTACAAGCTCTGCAATATTGTCGCAATACACGGTGTGTGCTGTGATGCCGGGACCTTCCTGCTGGGTTACGTTACCGGACACAGGAGGATTCCCGGATAGCAAAAGCCCTGATCATTACAGGACCTTAACGTCTCGAGTACAAGGACAGCTATTGGGCCTTGGACGACTATGGACAACACGCGACAACACTGGTGCTGTGTTGTAATCGATGCACCACCAGGAGACAGCCTTACCGTGTTTCGCTCTCACAACCAATTACAGACACACGGTAATAAACTAACACAGAACTATAATTGCATACGTGACGACATAGCCGATAACCAGAATTGATAGATTGTAACAGAATCAGAAATTATCCAGAAAGTTGGAACAGACGCTCAAGACACGACCGTTCTCTGTGAAATCTCGTTTCTGTCTGCCCTGAGTCGAGTGTTTTCAGAGGCCCTGTCCAACAACCCCCATACAGAGTGCTGGATAATCACATGTCCTCCCGAGTGCATCCAAGGAGGCAGCCCAGGCTTTCCCCTGAAGATCGCTACTCAGGCCGCTTTCTCTAAATTATGGCTCGTGGACGAGCGCTGGGCGTGTTTACCCTTCAGGCCTTACTTCGCGTAAACTTGTTGCCGTGTTTGTCTTGTCAGTCACTTGAATAATATCCATATTTTGTTTATCGAATTGCTCGGAGTTCCGAGTGGCAGTATACTGTAATTTTGCATGTCCAAAAACTCACGTCGAATTACCTTGTAAAATTTTTTATCGACTTCGTCTGTGAAATGAAATGCTGATATCGTAAATACATCGTGCCAATTTTTACAATTACCCGAAAAAGTTCGTGTATTGAAGCGTATCATAGATAGAGCAAAGGGGGTCTGAAGCACCTGACAGACCAAAACCAACCACGAGCTCATTCTCCAGAGATACACTCAACCCCGTAATTCTTCGATTATTATTCCACGGTTTTACGTGTGCAGCAACAGTGAGTACGACATGAATAAGAGATCATACACGGCAGTTTGGTTTTACGGTTATTGAACATGTACATTTTACGACCGTTTGAAAAGATGGGCATCGCTTCGAGCCAACCTCGTTGGCGCCGAAAATGCTTTTTGCGTTGTACACCATTTATCGGGACAAATTTTCCCTAAGCGAATGAAGCTACTCGATTATACAATTTTCAATGCACTCGACGCAGCTTTGAAGCCACTTTGCATCTCGTTTTCAAACGATGCTTGTGCTTGGTACGACTTTGGAATTGGTGGAAAATTTGAATTTCGTACAGCAGAGCGAACAGAAACGCCAGAGGACATGAAATTCGTGGAATCGTAGAATTTTTGACGATGGTACTATTTGCATGGCATTCCTATTAGCTGATACTACGATTTCAAATAAACATGCGCCGCGAGTACTTTCGTTTAACTGAATTCGACTGTTCATAAAGCTTGTTTTTGGACGATAAAATCAATTAGGTTCTACGATTCTCCGGATATTTTCTTGACATACTTTCATCAAGTTACCTAAAGCATGATTGAGTTTGCGACAGTGTAAATATTACATGTATAAAAATTACCGAATAACGGAATTGAGAAACAGTCGAGCTGACAGTAGCGGAGGAAGTACTTGTGTAAGGACACGCTAGTTATTAAACTAATTGGTCTACTCTACAGACAAAACAGATAAGGACGGTGTCGTATTTGTCAGATAAGTGCACACAACGTCATGCATATGAATTACGCAACCCGTATTTCCATGTCCGATTACGCGACTGTTGCAATTATGTTGCTGCAGATAAATATAAAGTGGGTACAACAGAGTAAACAGTAATCTCAATATGTGTTTTAACGCGACTTGGAACTGAAGTTTTCAACCGATGTGATGAACCACGGCATCATTACGTTCGGCAGATCTTAGGATTTGCATCAACCTCTGGAAGTATGATCTTGCGATGATGTCAAAAAATAGTTACACATTGCTAGCGTCCGAATTGTTTGTAAGGAGCGCAAATGGCTGACAGTCGTTTTCTTGTTAGTTGATAACTGCGAAGCGATTACGCTCATTGAACAGTGAACACTACAGGTTTCCATTTTTTTTCTACATCGGTTGATGCATTTTACATAATATTGACGTCAGTTTCTCACCTGCGGCAATTTATAACAATGATAATTCGGCGACGGAATAACGGTAAACACGTGCAGTCACATTGTTTGTCAAAATTTGGTAATTGCGGACAAAAGTTTGACATTTCGTGGGTGATGTAGACTTCGAGCTGGTCAGCGTCAGCTTTTCACTCGATGTCGCAGTTATTCGTATCACCTCACGCAGTCGTAATATTTTCTCTTCGTTCTGGGGAAAAAACTTAGTTCTCGGCTGTCGTTCGGGCGTGCTTCGTCAATGTAAGGCCAGTGCTCACTATTTGGTTCCTTTCTGCCAATCCATTCGTACCTCATTTTTCAAATCGCCGAAAGATCTACTATGTAATGCAAATTTAATCGATTCTATAGGTTAACACCTGCAGCGGATTGGAACAAAATTTACGGCTGGTGAGTTGATTTCGTCTCAGAAGAGTAAAGTTAGAACCAATGACATCGTATGTTCTACTCTTGAGCATTTTAACCATGAATGTACCTATCACAGTTCACGTTACAGCGATAGCCTCAAATTTGTGGCTAGATAAACAACGGTTCAAATTTTAAACACTTGCAATTATTATCGATAGATTAGAAGCTACCTGGCCTGCAGTTTTATGTTGCGACTTTCGATGAAGCGATAGCAAAATAATCCACGTATCTAGATGTTAATATTAAGAGCTTACATTTTAGCAGGCGTATTTTTATCCCAAAATGGAACTTTTCGACCTGTTTTTTTTTTTTTTTCAACACCCTAGCTGTGCACATTCGAATAAAAGGAGTACCGATTATGGAAATCTGCATTTTGTGACAAACAATACCTGGAACCGTAGAAACAAGTTTGTGTACTTTGTTGAAAAATAAAAACGTCAATTGCACAGTCGGCTTATGTAGTTAGTCGAAAAAGATGCGACGTTGTACGATCATAAGAATGAAAAACAAGTGTTCAATCGTGATCTTACGTCGATGATGTATCTATGGATAGTTTTTATCGGTCGCGTTAAATGTGATGTGTTTCGATTAATACGAATGTCTACGATCACGAAAAATTATGAAAGGCGAATGTGATAGGGTTCAAGGCACATCTAAATTCAATTATTACGTGTGCAGAACGCAACGAGTTACTCCGTAGTATAATATACATAATATGTATAAGCAACTGCGTGCTCTTCATGCGTGACCTTGGTTAATTTATGCGATAGCGCAGACCGGTGTTTATCATAACACGTATCGATTGTCACAGAGAAGATTACGCCGCCACTTTAGGGATGATGTCAAAACTCATTATACCGTCGTTCCATGGACATCTGTACCGCTAACATCGACCAACGTATCAAAAAAAACTTGGTGGCAATCTTTCCCGTATGGTATGGCACCGGAATATCAATTTTTTACGATAGCTCTCTGGAGTGAACATTTCCCATCAACTACGTTTTGTCTAGCGCGTAAAGTGCGAGTCTTACTAGATATTAAGATGAACCGACTGAAACTATAATACTTTGAATATCAGAGACATATGTTTGAATTTGGAATATATAACTTATCGCAAAGGATTTTTATTTGTTTATTAATAATCGTTGATTGTAATTGTAACACGAACCAAACCCAATTATTTCCTCAATGTCCATTTGTTACACGATATCTATGTTTTCAGTTGTACAACGCGAAATATACTTTAGTTCGAAAAGTAGTAAAATCTCGAGTGAAGATTGACTTGCGGGATTTCTTAAGACGTGATTCGCAACCCTCATTGTGTTCGCTTGAAATAGACAACTTAGCGTGTAACATAATTTTACACGACTGCGTTAAAATTTTTCAACGACAAAACAAGATTGTTTCTTAAAAAAAATTAACATATCTGCAGCGATTTCCCCTTAAATTCTTTTATTTACAATCGTTATTGCCCGCAGCTTAAACATCTCTAGCAACGTTTCACTTTAACTGTCAATGATAGTGGAGGGTACCTTTCCTAACTCACGAAAGTGAAATCCCTGTAGTAAAGTAAACTGCATCAATGAAATCAGAAGAAAACATATCAGTCATAAATAACTAACAATGAGCGATAAAGATAAATTTTTTCAAAAAGTGTTACAAGCGACTTCGGTCTTCCCTACGCCTAACGAGTCTGAACTTACTCGCTGAAAGGCATTCATGAAATTTAACTGTCACATAGATTCTTGCGCAAACTAAGCGAATGCCATGAGGATAGCATAGAGAAAATCGACTTTAATCGAAAAATTTATGTTCTGCGGGAGGAAACCGACGAGCGGTTGGTGAAATTCTCAAGAGCTTGAACTTTCGCGATGGCGTATATAACCAATATCGCTCAGACCCGTAAATCAAGGCACTTTATCGGTGCTCAGGGTTATGGCTACGCATCATCCACATCATATCGCAATGCGTACAAAACCATCAGCTAAAATCATACAGGAAGATGATAGTAACGCTTTGGCAAATTTCGAAGATCAGATTTCACGTTGTGGGAAGCTTAGGCGGATAATCAACGCTGGATCTCCGATTTCCACGAACCCCGCGGAACGCAGGTGAGTACATAATTGGACCAATTTATCGTCGACTCAATTTTATACCGATTTTCTTGTACTTTTGAAAACGCGTAACGCTGCGCCTGAATGGATATTGCCCAACGAACCGTATCGACCACTTCCTGTAGGACTTTTTTCGTACTCAGGGCGTAAACGTGGATGAAAAAGTTTTTAGAAAATCAAGAGGAAAAAGACCTGTTTAGTCAACTTTGAAAGACTTATGGAAACTACGTCGGTCAAGTCGTGAATTCAACAATTCTTTGATTCGTTTTTCAATGATAAGCAATCATCATAAACAACTAGAATCGAGAAGCGGTAAATAACTGCTGTTCTACTCTATTGATATTTGAGCCCTTATCCATTTCCATCTATATCTTACAATTAAGAAATATTACATCATTGATGATGAATACTAAACCTGGAACAGAATTTGTACACTGCAAACATCACTGTAGAGATTATTTTTTTTGGCGGGGTGGGGGGGCATTTAAATATAATGTTCTTAGTCAAGAAAAAGAAATACCATCGAAAAAAGAACACCCATATTCCGAGAGAATTGATCAGCGGATCAAAAAAATGGCATTTCTGCTTCGTAATGCATGATCAAAGCGGAAATCAAAGTTAAAACCGAATCATATATCGATTCAATGTACCAGCAATGCGACACTTAATACCGAGGTCCGCAGTAACGCGCAATTCACCCGACATAGTATCCTCAACAGTGTCGTTTATGTGACTTATATATGTACATACATGTTTATATTATGTTTAAACAGGAACATTTGACACATCGAAGAGATATCGTATGCGTTTGGAATTGCTCGAATTAATAAAGTGGCATTTCTCTTTTTCCTATTTTTTTTTACGATGACGCGCGCCTCCTTCTACGAAACATCGATGCGTCCTAGCCATGAAAGTTTTGATGTGCCCCAAGTCGATACATCTGCTGTTCCATGAATATTTCATCCCTTTCGATACATATGTGCGTGGCGGAAAATGTCGGTCGAAGGAAACGTTTCATACCTGGTACCATAATCCCGGTATCACGTGAGAAGGCCACCCTAGAGGCGTAAACCTTCATCTTCCATCCGCGGGGAAAGTTCAACTATCCGAAAATTTTTCTACCCTCTGTCTAAAGAAATTTTCTACAACATTTTTCATTCGCTTTCACCAACTTCTTCGCATCCCTTACTTCCGGCTCATGGCAACAGAGGAACGGAGTGAAATATATCGGGGAAAATCCCAAATACACGACGCAGACACGTGTATTAATTATTATGACAGAAGCAATACGACGATAGTATCGAAGGAAGTAGCGGTGACCCAGTTGGCGAATAAAACAACTCTGCACATCCTTTTTCCCAAAGGTCGGTACAGTCGTCGAGACTGAGACGGAGAAAGGGGTCGTGGCCAGAGGCCAGTATTCATGCGAATCCTGCTCTGTTTCGCTCGTTGGCTTTTACGTTTTATCGGAAATGCCACGTGCCGCTGGTTGTCCGTATAAGAACGCTAGGCCATGAATCGTATCACCGCGCAATACGCGGCACCTTTCCGTACATGTATCTACGCGACAATAAATACGACCCGCTTTGAATTATTCGAAACTTGTTTGGAATTTTCGCCGTGAAGACGGTAGACAAGCGCCGAGAGGCAGGGGCGTTTGATTTACTTCGCGTCACACGCGATCTTTCGTTGTAAGAAACGCCAAGTTTCAACAACAAAAAAAATCTTCACGTGGTTTTGAAAGTTGCCATAAATACATTACTTACGCGCCGAGTGTTAGGCACAGTTCTCACGAGTTGCCATTCGTAATACTTTCCTCCTCAGGCTTTGAATTCATGCAAGATTTATGCGTTTATGCTTGACTCCAACTATCGTCAATTCGTAAAAATGTGTAGGGGGAGGTATTCGTCAAAATGAATCGTGTGACACACAATTTTTTAACGCAAGCTCGTCAAGTTCAATGTTTTTGTACGTTCCGATACACCCACTCATTTCAGGACCAGTTTCACCTCTTTTTTAACCTGCTGTATTCTTTTTGTTTGTAGCAAAAGGGTTGCTAATGACGCAAATTCACCGTCGTGCCTTTACGCCCCATCGCCGAAGAGATTTTTTATTTTATTCAATGCCGACACGGTATTTATCTTTCAATGTATATTTGTATATACCTGTGTATTAAACGAAATGAAGCTGAATCTGTTACGAGATGCTTGAAGCTACACACCAAGGGCTCCGCGAGATTTAAATTCTGATCTACTTTTGGCTGCAACTGTATCAAGCGACTGACTGCAAAGCTTGTCTCAGTCCATTGGCAGAAAAGTTCTATAATTATTCACAAGTACAAGGCAATTCAATTTCTTGTTTCCTCGTTAATTGGAAAGACGCGATACGTTGACGCAATCCTGAGTTGACTAAATTAAGACGTTTGAAATTGTTTTTACAATCTAATCAACATGGTGTAATAATTAACATGCGCAACGGTATCGAGTGCACGTGATTATTACTTCTTAAGTACGCTTTTCGTACATTTTTGAATATCCTGCGAGGGCGCGACTCGCCCAGTTAAACTTTGTAATATTAAAAATGATGGATCTGAAAAGCCTTCTTTCCATCCTTCCTTCCTTCCTTCCTTGGTTACCAACACCTCCCCCTCGTTAAGCTTCATCGTAAGCGGGGTACGTGGACCGCATATTATCAACGATTTCATTTCTATGAGGAAAGATTTAGGCGACTCACGTGACGTACATACATAAAAATATCAAACCTTGATTCACGCGCGGTTCTTCCAAAGTTCTTTTTTTTTTTTTCATCGCTCATTCCGAAAGTTCTGAATGAAAATCGTGACCTGTATTCCAAGACCAGAATATTCGGTATTTAATATTTATTCACTTCGCGTTGAGCGGACTTTCACCTGAAACTCCGATAAATCCAATAATCACGCATCTGGTTTCGCAAATCCCCGAGTTGAGCCCATTTTACGGTTATGTACTCGCTGTCTTCCGAACGTGTTGAATGCAATTTGGCACGAACGAGAGGCGTTCAACGCACCATGATCCCGCACTTGTACACCCTGGTCTCTCGACGTCGAAGTTGGAAACGCAAATTACCCGGAGCAGCTCAGAAGTTTGAAACTTGATTACGAATGGCTGGTTTGCGAAGTTGAGCTTCACCCACCCTTTGGGGCCAAGACCGAGAAGGGAAGTCATGTTTATCAAGTAAGCAGACGTGTATATTGTCATCAACGAATCCCAACTTCACGTCATATTCTCAGGTCTCGGTGAATCGGTGATTCGATCGACCGGAAATTCGTCGTGTAACAATTTTGATAACAATTCTTTAACCGCGAGCTCACTTTCCCTCTGCCGAATGATTATACATGTACTGACTTGCAGGATTGACCAATTCAAACCTTTGCTGACAACTTCCACGAACATCCTTCGCTGTAGCTGATCGAAGCTTATGTTCCGACGGTGTTTACTCTCGCGTTAAACTTTGTTGATATTCTCCAATAAGCGCTGCAAATCTACGACGTATCTCGCTCCAAAGGTCAGCAATGAATTCGGGATCGAGGAAACGTACGAGTTATTGTTCGTAAAATATTAAGATGTGTATAATTTATACGCCAAGTAAAGAGGTGCCTGTAATCCTCAATTGGATTGGCTGGCGCTAATTAACGGCATATTATTATACATGGTGTGTAAAGGATTGACGTCAATCGCAATTGCAATTACAAGTTTGAAGTAAAACATCGCATTGAAGTCTAGAGGAGCATCGTGTTTGTTCTTGATTCGATTGAGTTCAAACGCGGATTTATAATCGGAAAAAGGTATTCCGATTGCGAATTGTAAAACCCTCGCTACGCTGTGCGTGTTAATATATTTCAGACTAATTGAAGATACGGACGAAACAGTGATTTGTATTTGTCTTTGATTGCGACAAGCATGTGATACCCTATTAGAATAGAGTCACATACCTACGCGACGGAGTCCTGAGCTTTCTACCACGACGTGGAAATCGAACAGCTATACATACATGCCTATAACAATATAATTATTTCAGCCAGTCAGCACTTTGTGATCCGCGCCTGTTTGCCTGACGTTTAACTCAAAACGAATTATGGGTAAATCGTCGATGTACGAAACGGGTTCTTTTCGCCGCACCCTGCAATTAGTGGATCACGCCCACACATTACACGTAAATCCTTGCGATTTTCAAATTATCAATGAGCTGCGCAATGCGCGCGAATTGTAATTTTCCTGGGGTGGAGCAAGAAAAGCGCAAGGGTGACAATAACGACGCGAACCAGGTGCTCCGAACAATTTCCGACACTTACCGACCGCCGTGCATATCCCCAAAATCCTCGTTACCGGCGTCAATCTGCTTTCGGGTGGTCTGCTGTACCCCGTCATCTTCGAAGCATCACCCAGAAGTTCGAAGTCCTTCTCATCGGTCACCATTAAAAATTAACCAATCCCCCTGACTCGGCGGGCAAAGCTCTAGCTACGAAACCAAGTTTTCACTACGAGATAACACCGCAATTTTGTTTTCTCTCTTGATTTACGTTATTTTTCCAGGAATAGTTGAGATTGGGGAAGGTTCACGTCAAGCTGTTAACGCACCGCGAGTTCGCGCGCGACTGATCTTCGGTCGTGAGGTTTGGAGCTTTCTCAACACCTCGCGCCGAAAGCTTGCGTCGGCGCTTTCCCCGAAGTTTCTTGACTTCGTTCGTTTTTCAGATGTCTCGCTGAAAATCGCTTCATTCGGATTTAATTTCACCTAACAAATGTTAGTTTTGAATTTTCACCACCCTTGCGTTTGCACAATTTGATCATATGATTTCCACTTTGAGAAAACATATATTCTCTCAAGATACGGATAATGTAAGCTATCGGCAGTGTTTTTCGGCAATCCATCAGCTTGTATGTAATGAATATCTGGAATTATGTTCAAGAGATGGGAAATATAATTGCGTTGCATCGCCGAAACGAGGAAATACGCGGTTGGTCGCATATACGATTTTTTATTCCGAAGATATTCACAACGTGTGGTTTACAAAAATATACTGTATACATTTATATCAGGTAAGTGATTTGATTGCATGTTACAATAAAAATTTCAAATAAGCGATTTTCTTTCCAATTTGAAATTTTCGAAAATTTTAAAAGTTCGCTGTGAGCAACTTCACCCTTTCCAAAATACGGTTAAAAGATATCTCACGATCCATTTGTTGATCTTGAAAAGATATCCTTATATCCAATTTGAGAGAATTCTTCTTCATGCAAAGAATTGCATACGCTGCGGCGTTTTTTTTTTCTTTCTAATTAGTATTCGTTTTTAAAAGTAACAAAAATTTGAAAGGCACTACATGAGAGATTACTGGAAGCTCCTACAGAAAGCGAGCTTCGGGTAAACTTGTGTTACTGCAATTTTCAAAACTTCCGCGGTCCCTGTGTAATCGGTTACAATTGGGAAAGTTTTCTCAGCCCTGTGCTGTCTGACAATCGTCTCTCTGGATATCCCCCCCATCAACGTTAATTATATTTATTATAAATTCAGCTTGACAGATTATTAATTACGATAATATTTGTGATATGAGCGTACCTTTCGTATAGGCAAATTATTTACCTATAACATACATTGATTGATTTCAATATCATTAAGATACCAGGCAATCGTTCACACCAATTGCGATTTTCTTTCCAATGTGCTTTGCGTCTACACCGAAGTTGTTCATGTTCTATAATTAAAATTACTTACATCAAAACTGTGAATTCCACCAGTGGATTTGAAACACTATTCACCGGTCGTAGAACATCATTTTATATTTTAATATATTGTTGAATTTTTTGCCTCTTCTAATGCCTGAGAACAAGTTCATACGTTGCTCTTCAACAAGATCTTCGTTTGAAATAAATCTGACAAGTTCCGAAGAGAAAGAATTTTCTTATCGAAAGTTATCAAGTACCGAGGAAATGTTTCTCTGAAAAAGTAGAACATTGCGTACGTTTTTCATATCAATGAAAGCCCCAAATTGAGGAATGCGCGATATCCTGATACACTGAACTCGAACATCCCCAACTCCATGTGCTTTTCGGCCATTAGTAACGACAATCAATCAATCGAGCTGACATGTATACGTACAAAAAGCTCTACAACCCAGTAAACTTACATATACATACACACATGCATACGTACATAGACATTCCATACGTATATCCGGACCATTAATGCCGATGCTTGCGGCACCGATTCGTTGACAAAGAGCACACATATATAACGGCAATGTTTGTCTCCATCTTTTATCCACTCCAACCTTTTTATCTTTACTCTTTCTCTCTCTCCGCCCCTGTAGCTCCTCGTAATATACGGAAAACGGACATACAGATCCGCCTAAAATACACTTGCGTACAACACACAAATACAGAGCGTTCTATTTTCGCCAAGGCTACAGGCAGACCATGTATACGTATAGGAGCTTGCGATAGTCAGATACACAAAAAGCAGAGAAGCATCCCGAGCAATTCAAGTTGGCTTATTATCAGATTCGTTAAATTGCAAGTGCTGTTTTCATAAATTTGCTCACTCCAATATTTCTATCACACATCTGTCGTGGAGCAACGGAAATGCAAATTTTACAGCTATTCGTGTGCAACACTGAGAATGCTCGATTGAGGCTGATTTTCCATCGTCACTCATCGGTTTGGAATTTTTTTTTTCCACGACTGGAAAAGTTTCCACCAGGTGTATATACATGCATTTGCAAATAAGCTGTCCAGATCCGATCGGACTAACGGTATAAAGAAATTTCATCCGTAAAGCCTATCGAGAAACTGCCTATCTACGCGAGTGCAAGATAACACAGGGCATTTTGCAGGGTACTTATCATTTCGCCTTGATGCGAACGACCGCAGCTGTTATCAATGCACTTAACCTAAGCCTGCGGTATCTGCAATAAATCAAGAAGAAGTAGATACATCTTATCTACGTCTCGTGTTCCTATGCCAAATCGATCACGTCATCTTATCAGACACTGCGAGGTGTCTGGTAAACCCGATAATCGGCTGTTGTATCTACCCGATTAGCTAGGAATAAATTTTGGTCCCTTTCGTTCAACGTCACCCCGTCGACGACCTTATTTCACGATCGTCGTCGGTAATTAAACACATATATTTGTACGAATTCAACAAATTCTTAATCAATTTCGTGCTTTTGTACGATAGGCGTAACGCTGTCGATAAATTGTTCACCGCACGCTATAACAACGCTCGAAAATCTCATCTCGCGTCATTATTCTCTACTTTATTTCTTATCTTCTTAATGTTTCGCGAGTTGAATTCCCAGCCAGCGCTCGTCACGTTCATCCTCGATTTTTGCCTCACTATCCGCTTCCCTTGAATTTCGAGGCATGTTCTCTCAGCAGCTCGATTCGCAAGGGGTGAGATCGGCATTATTTCACGAGGGATCGGACTTAACGAGTTCCGACTTCTTCTCGGCTGGCTGAAGGACGTTGCCAACGATCTGGAACAAAAATTATCCGGCCGTCAACGTCAGATCGACGTGAGAAAGTGCAAACTTCGCCTGGAGTGAAAATTTGATCCACCGATTATACCTGCGCTGGCTACTCGGAAGCCTCGTTATGTCAATCGGAGCCAACTTGACGTTCTTAGGCCACACAGTCGGACAAACCGGGGCTTGCCAAGCGGAATGAACTTGCGGTATGTGGAAGAGGCCAACTCGGCGAGCCGAAGTCGTTTTGAAACCAGAATTAACGCTCCTAGCCGATCCTGGAAATTACGGTGACGAGGAAACGTCGTAAAGTTTACTCAAAGTTCTTTCAAAATATTTCTATCGAAGGTAATCGGTGTATTTTACTCACTTTGCCCCAGCGAAGATTCGAGCGACAATCTCATCGATGTCAGAGGCGTTGATTTCAGCGTAGAAAAGCTCTCCTTAGTGCTCGTCGCAAACGGTACCGGACTGACGATTATTTTTTCAGTAAAAACGGTCCCGAGTGCATTTCTGGGCAACTGTGGCGTGTAAAGACGGTTCGCCGAAACACCATCAGGAGCAGTCTCTCTCATATTTCCTTGTCTCCGAGCGGATATTGGCGTGATGCTTCCTTTACTGGAATGGAATTTGATATCAGTACAATGATATGATTGAAAGTGGCGCTAAATTCCGTGGACTTAAGAGCCGTGGAACGGAAAGATAAAGTTTGTTGACTTGAGAAAAGCTTCTCGTGTTTATCCAGTCTGTACGTGTAATGAGTGATCGAAGCAAATGTCAGACCTTGGGGTTGTTGTATTGCATCAAGAGTTTCTTTCTTACGTCACAGATTCTCAAAATTCTAACTATACGACGTGAAATTAGCTACGAAAAATAAAGTGAAGGGGAAAAATAGTTTGGTTGTGGATTACTTTCGTTTTGAATCAGTCCACCTACCCGACGGAGAATCTTGTCGCAGATTTTTCGGCGTGGGAACTGTTTTTCCGAACTTCCGGTAGACATCCAGACACTTCAAGAGCATCGCTAAATTCCCCCCTCTCGTCCTTGTGTAATTTTGAGTTCCGATGGGTTTGGCCGACGAACTCGTTCGCAGTTCTGTGATTCCCGGGAGGATTTCTACCGCTGTAAGTTGGCGCCGGAGTTATTCTCAGCACAGCGTCCAAGTTCTGACTTAACGATTCGTCGACTTCGTTGTTCGCCAATAGTTCGGCACAAACAAAGTCTAGAATCCTATCAAGAACTTCGTTCCGCGTCTCTTCCCGGTTGCGACCATCCGAAGCACCTTCCTCAGCCTGTTTTAACGGTATCGCGCACGCATTAGAATAGGATTTACTCAAACAGTATCCATACCGCATGAAAGCTTTCGAAAGGAATCAGCCCAAGAGGCCAAAAAAATGACAAAAACTGTGGATCCTAATTTATCGCGGATAAGATTAACATTATAAACCTGCAACGCTGATTGCTGACTCACATTTTCCGGCACTTTGTGCTCCTCGATTATTTCTTCGACCGTCGAGGGACCGTCTTTTTCTTTCACGTCAACGGGAGCCGAGTCGTCGCTGTTAGCATCGACTATCTGACGCTTCTGCAACCCCTTGCCGACAATTCGCAGGTGAGGGAGTTGAGTTCTCCACTGTATACATTCGCTCCGCAAGCTCTCTGATGCAACTTGGTTATCCTCGTCGTACAAAGTTCTCTCCACAGCATCCCACTGCTCGATTACTTTCTTCGTCGCAACTTCTTCCATCTCTTCCGGCCAAGATATCGACGTGCCGCTGCTTCGACGATCCCAGCTCCAAGAATCATCCTCTGCTTTTGCCCACGGATGATGCGACATATTCGCAGCGCTTTTGGCAAACGGTTTTTGCGCATCAACCGTGGGACAATGATTCTTGAAACCATTTTCCTTTGATTTCTGTACTGTCATGTCCGTGGGGAGTTCGGGGTGCTTGAATTTCTCTGTCAGTGGTCTGGTCGAAAAATTGATACTTTTATTCAAACTTGACATCACTTTAATCATTTTGACTTTAAGATTGTGTATAGCTGTTCAATGATAAACTGAATCTTTTCGCGATTGGGATGATCGTCAAATATGTCTAGACTCTCAATGAACATGAAATGATCTGAACAAAACTTGGAATGTGTAGCTTTGATCATATACGAGTATATATCACCCAGTCCAATCCTAGCTCCAATATCAATCTTATTCCTCTCAGCAAGTATTTAAAAACAGGTGTTCTTAATTTGCCAGTGACGGAAGACATCGTAATATGGTAAATAATTATTTTCAATCAATGAATCCAATTTCAGTTTTATAGCTGCAGTTTCTACACATCTGTGAAATTAGCTCATAGGATTTCAATGGTATTCACATATTTGTTCCAAAACACCGCTATTCGTTCACTATCGGAGTTTGGTCACACTTGTCCCTGACATAAAGCCAGCAGTGACTTGAGAAAAGAAAATATAAATGACACACTCATGCCGATAATTGCTCGATCATTTTTGATATTTGCAACTTACGATACTGCGACGAAAAGTTACGAATGTGCAGATATATGTACGGTACGTGAAAAGACTTGTAATTTCCATACAGATTGATTCAGATTTCAGTACCAGATAATCGTATATAAAAAGTGTAAGGCCGATAATCGATCACTTTACGAAATTTCAAACTTTGAATTTTGAACTTTGAACTTCGAACGCTATTTCAGTCTTAGAAAGTAATGCAAAAAGCGCACTTTCAATGTGTATAATATACATTGTATGCACGAGACTACACAAGGTTTAATTTTCATGATTGTGTAAATCCATACACAGTCTATGACCTTCTGCACGTGCTATTAGAGCGCGGGAAATGCCGTGCTCAATGCAAACAAATGTGTGTACAGCTAGTCTCATTGGCTGAAAAGTTTTACAGTCACGCAAATCGCGTGGCGCCAACAAAACGTACGCTGATATTTCTCGTCTACACGTTCGATCGCTCGATTTTCCGCAGACATATTCATTAACTGCCGACTATGAGTTTGAACTTTTACACGGGACTGGAAAACGATATGATTATTTTACAATTATTAATGCAACGTACATAAATGTTGGACTTTCATTTCGCAATCGTCTTATGCATAATAATGTCAATTACAGCTGTTACGCACGTAAATACATACAAGCATGTAATCTTCAGTGCACTATACTCGTCACATACATCTTGATCACCTCAAACTGAGTATTAAATTCGAACGGTATTTGAAACCGACCTACTCATGGTATGGACAGAATTTACGGTTGAAGCATGATACCGACAGCTGCTGAATTAAAGAGTCAAGCAAATTTAAACAACCCGCAGCATTGACTCGAAGAGCACTGCGAACATTCTCGACCTCAATTACGGTAGCACGATATAAAAGTAAGATCTAGGGCTCTCGGGTATGTAAATCGCAAATACTCCCCATTAAAATCCTTGGGTGGGTAGAAGAGTCGTAGCATAAAGCTCAGGGTGAAACGACATGCGGTATAATTATACATTACCACTTATAGTTGATCGTAAGTCGAGGTGTAAATTCGTATTGGCAATATGTTATGCACGTTGATACGTGAATTTGACACGGGTCAGGGGTTAAAAGCTTTTCTTGCAAATACACACCTGTGCACAAATACAATTAGTAGATGCGACGATCAGAACGACAACTTTGGCGAAAGAGATATTTGGTGGCATACAGTGATTTTAATAGTTGGTACAATATTCGACTTCGTATAATAGGTGGCTTACAAACAGCGAGAGGAGTGGATCAAAGTGAATCATGCTACGTACACGCTTCTTTTTGATGTCTTCCTATGCATTTCATGCTTCTTCGTCGAGAAACGTCAACGCCGAGGCAGGTGTTCACAAGCGTCATAAGAATTATTGATTATTACATTAGCGGCCAGTTTTATACTTTTGCATGTGATGCGACGAGAACTTGAATTGAACATCTTACTATTCTAACGTATAAACAGACTTTTCTAATCTAATGTTCTAAACGCGATTGTCTTTGATTTTGCAGAAAATGAACCGCCTGCTCTAGCAAATGCGTAAATTCTCTTGTGCTTGTTTTCGGCTCATTGCGCCTGCTTCAAAATGGCCGCGCTCTGAACAGTGACCAGCACACTAGTTGTATATGGGACATTCCGGCTGAAATCGATCCACTTTTGACCTCATGTTTTCGGACTCAGTTATGAATTTTTTTTCGAAATCCTATTGGCCCACAAGAAGACCCGAAATTTTTTTCAGAATTTTTTAATCAAACGATCTTGAGTTTTATTTTATTTTTTTTTTAAATCACAGTTTTTAAAAAATGACATTTTTCAAAAGGACGTAGCGCGAAGACGTGAAGTCGTGCAATAAAATTTTATGGAAATAAAAATACATTACAAATGAATGCACTTGTTTATGAGAAAAAGTTTTGGACAAATTAATTACGTGGCATACTTGACGAAAAATTGTTTTTTTTTTTCATGCAACTTTGAATCGCAGGAGTATTTTGTTTTTAGAAAATTTCATCCTCAGACCTCACATTTTTGCGCTACGTACTCTTGAAGAATGTCATTTTTTAAAAAAGACGATTTTGTAAAAAAATCATAACTTGAAACCGTTTGATTCAAAATATATGAAAAATTCGAGTCTTCTTGTGGGCTAATCGAATTTCGGAAAAAAATTGCCAACTAAATTCGAAAACGTGAGGTCAAAAGTGCGGCGAGTTAAGCGGGAATGCCCCATATGTTGCTCCGTGGCTGTATTGTGCAATTTCCAGATGACGTTCATACCACGCAGTCGACTTAAGGAATCGGTCTGATCGAGGTGGCGCTGAAATTTAAAATAATGGTCGTAGACAGACTTTTTTCAACACCCTGATTGGCGGGAAAATTTTAAAAGTTCGCTGTGAGCAACTTCACCCTTTCCAAAATACTGTTAAAAGATATCTCACGATCCATTTGTTGATCTTGAAAAGATATCCAATTTGAGAGAATTCTTCTTCATGCAAGGTATTGCATACGCTGCAGCGTTGTTTTTTTTTTTCTTTCTAATAAGTATTCGTTTTTAAAAGTAACAAAAATTTGAAAGGCACTACATGAGAGATTACTGGAAGCTCCTACAGAAAGCGAGCTTCGGGTAAACTTGTGTTACTGCAATTTTCAAAACTTCCGCGGTCCCTGTGTAATCGGTTACAGTTGGGAAAGTTTTCTCAGCCTTGTGCTGTCTGACAATCGTCTCTCTGGATATCCCCGCTATCAACGTTAATTATATTTATTATAAATTCAGCTTGACAGATTATTAATTACGATAATATTTGCGATATGAGCGTACCTTTCGTATAGGCAAATTATTTACCTATAACATACATTGATTGATTTCAATATCATTAAGATACCAGGCAATCACTCACACCAATTTCCTACATCTTTGTTGAGCCAAGTTTAATTATCAATGACGCCAGATTTTTTTTCTTTTGCTTGTGTTTTATAATTATGTTAAGATTAAATTATTAATGAACTGCCATCTATGATCACATTATCGATCCCGCTATCTACGCTTACTGGTGAAATCAACGTTTTTTGCAATGTTATTGTAGCGATTACGAAAAATTCGTTAAGAATGAATTTGGAATTCCGAAGATTCTGGGAGCATATGTGTCTCCCCATGTCAATTTGAGTCAGGCTGTCATACACTATGGGAAAAATTCATTTATAATCCGATATGGAATTGTTCGATAAAGTACGCTAATGTTTCTCAGATTCCTACCTCACAATCACTGTGCGGAGTAAATCATTCCCTACGTTCGGTGAGCGAAGTAGTTCTTCGCACACTTGAGACCGTATCAACCTGCGTCTTAACGCGTAGGTACATACGTAGATAGACATTGCCAGTAAATCAAAATACATAATTACACAGTATATGCGTAATATTGAATTAAATTACAGGTGTTACGTAGCATATTCTTATTCGCGAATAAAACTTTCTGTAATTTAAGTGCAGATCCCTTAACGTGGTAACTGAATCTCTGATACAGCATTGTGGTTAATTTATTCGTTCGGTATCGCAGTTCAAATATCCCGCCGTTTGTGGAACGGTGACTTGACAACATGGCCGCCGGAAGTGGACGTCACCTAGTGCCAACTGCCAACTGATTTGGCTCCCCCCTGAGCTGTAGACGTTTCGTTGAAAGAAAGTGATTATTCACTGTTTTCTAGTGGTTCCGCACATTTTTCTCGTAGGTATGTGAAGTTTTATTGTTCAAGATAAGTTAACTACGTCTGCGTTCAATGTCAAACGAGATTTGATGCATCTTTAATTGTTGTCAAAAGCAACTGCGCGACGAATAAGCTTGTTATTTTTGGACCACGTCTTGTGGGCCAGCCTAGTATTCTTTTGTACATTTCGGTACTTTATTCTACCTCTTTCTTGGACAGCAGTTCATTCCATATAATAGTTAATTTCAGTAGCCATCCATTCCTATTTTATCGCAATTATTCTTCACCAATCTGCATCCCGTAATCTACTTTAAAAACGGTCACGTTGATCTTTCGAGTGAATGATTACACGGAATTTCGATTGACATACGCACACACTTCTCTTTTCACAAGGCTAAGCTCGTACGTACGCTGCTATCTTATTAAGAACTTTATACAATTTTCACTAGTCATCATGTGTCTTATTTTTGCAGAGTCATTTAGCAATTAGCACGCATAAACGCCACACACAAAATGTTCATTTTGGATTGGTTGACGGGGGTTCTTGGTTACCTTGGTAAGCATATTTACTACTAATATATTTTACAGATTCCCGTTAACGCTAAACTTATTTGTGCTCAAGCGCAAATTTGCAAATATATGAAAAATACCATCTCCATGTGGACAAAGTTTACCTGTAAATAATGAGATGCCAACAATACTTGCAATATACCCTCAATTAATTTTGTAACCGAAATTATAAACACCTAACCTGAATGTTCTAAAGAGCCATACCCCGATCCATTTTGTGTCATTTTTAAAAAAAAAGTTAACCAGACATTCCGCCCCAACGTCATTGATCGAGAGATATTCTTTTGCCATTGTCTATTCTGAACGAAAAAGAAATTAAAAATAAATCGATATTGCTGTTGCCGTTGGTCAAAAACTTGATGAAATCTTGAAGGATATTGCAGAATACAAACGAAGAATATTATTCAGGAAGGTGAATATTATTACTTTTCATCACTTTGTATGTTGTTCCATTGTGTTTGTGGCTTTTACCCAATATGAGATTTCAATATCGTATCAAGGACCGTCCAGTGGCTGCTTATCAAACCAGCATATTATTAAAAAAACTCGTTTACCTTGGCTTGGATGTAAATTCTTTGTAATAAATTGCACTGAAAACGGCCTTGTAAATGAATTTATTAATACATTTTTCTTATGTATCATCATTATGTGGGAATAGTGCCAAAAACTCATCTTGTGTACGCAAGAGTAGGTTCCCAGGAATTAGGCAGCTCTATCGCCATCGGACTTGAGCTGCAAGCAGAATGCAAGCAGAAATGATCTATAACTCAAATTCAAGCTATTCGTTTCTTCTATCATCTTCTGATCTATCTCTATGTTAAGAGTCACAAAAATAATGGAATTATGAAGATTTTTTAGATGAGGGCCGCTGTTAATGAAACTAGTTACTTTGTCACTTATAATCATCCGATGAAATAATGATTTTAATTTGATTGAATCATGAACCATGAGTGATAAGCCAAACAAAAAGAAAGACCTGCGTTTCGCAGGTTTTTCTGTTCCTGTCTGTCGCGGGAGATTTGCCTTTCTTGGGCTGCCCAACTCTGGCCGGCGTTCACTGCTAAATGCTGTGCTAAACGAATGTCTAATCGATCCAGTAGAAGCCACGTTACAACGTAAGTCAGTCAAAAACAAATGCATGACGTTTGTCTGTTTAAATTCACAGGGCTGTGGAAGAAAAGTGGGAAGCTACTGTTCCTTGGCTTGGACAATGCCGGCAAAACGACGTTACTTCACATGCTCAAGGATGACCGGCTCGCCCAACACGTGCCGACGTTGCACCCAAGTAACTAACCCTACAACTAACCCAGCGATTTAATTTGTAGTCGTACAGTATATTAATGTCATCGAAATACTCAAACCGCGTCTGCTTTGCATAGGAAATATTTGTCTCAAGTAACGAAATGTTTTTTATCCACCTGCAAAGAGACTTGTATAAATTGGAGTTGATTTTCTGCGTGTAAAGTACGACAAGTATATTATTCAAGAAAAATAAAGCTAGAAACTTTGTCATACATTTACGCAATGATTAACGAGTTCACGCTGAGTTTACACAACTTGTTAATATGTTACGTAATCAATATACAGTATTAATCGACGATTCTCTGTTTTCAGCCTCCGAAGAATTATCCATTGGTAACATGAGATTTACAACTTTCGATCTTGGTGGGCATACTCAAGGTAAAGCAACGAAGCCTTTGTGTCACTGAAGTTTTTAAAATTTCACTAATAAACAAAAATTAGTTTTTGTTGATGCAGCTCTAATTCTATTCAAACACCACAAGACATGAGAATCTGCTTATACAATTCACCCAATATCTGTTGCAGCACGTAGAGTATGGAAAGATTACTTTCCTGCTGTTGACGCGATAGTTTTCTTGGTCGATGCCAGCGACAGGTCGCGGTTACCTGAATCCAGAGCTGAACTCGATGCGCTCCTAACTGATGAGCAGCTCAGTACTTGCCCCGTTCTTGTATTAGGTAATAAAATTGACAAGCCTGGCGCTGCCTCGGAAGACGAGCTTAGAAACTTCTTCAATCTTTACGGTCAAACTACAGGAAAGGTGAGTAACATTGTCGCAGAATTGTTGCAACAAACAAACTTTTGCTAGTATTCTTTTATGACATGATTTTCGACTCAAAATTAATAAATGATGGCATTAGGTAACATACTTTATTCGACGAACATGTCAATCACACATCAACATTGGATTTCTTGCAAAGTAGAAACTCATATTTTCCATAGATCAGGTATCAAACTTACAAACAAATGTAACATGATAAACATCTTGGAAGGGCATTTTTTTATATTTTCAAATTTTACCCCGTCTTAATCAAGCACAGATCCTATTTTTTTTACGGTAAAGTCTTACAATATTCGTGAATGCAATAATAAAAATTATATTTCTACAAACCGACGTGGGACAAACTGGTCCTCGAGAATAGAGTTTATATTAATATAAATACCCCGATAAGACCAACATTTCTCATTTACGTGATACATAATGAATTAATATTATCAGGGAAAGGTAGCACGCAGTGATATTCCCGGACGTCCGCTGGAGCTTTATATGTGTTCAGTGCTGAAGAGACAAGGATATGGGGAAGGTTTCCGCTGGCTAGCCCAGTACATTGACTGAGCATGTGAAAACGAAATGTAATATCACTGACTCCCAAAAACTTCCTCTCTTTTTTACTCGAATGGTTGTCTTTGTCCTGCGATTTATATTCACCGAAACGCGTCACGATGAAACATAATGTTACGGTATAAAGAAATAATTTTCAGCCCTTCTATAACTGATAAAAAATAGTGACTAGTAATATCTGATAATTACCTAACTCACTGTTAACAATCTTATAGTGATGGGTTACATCCAGGTAAACCATTTAGATGTAATCCACCTAATAATAATTGCCCATTGAATATTTTCGGAAATACTTTGTAAATCTTTTGAACATGCATGTAGAATGTTATGAGTTAAATTTTGATCGGAGATTTATTATCTGAAGAATTTGGCAATCTCCGCTTTGGATGAATTCCCAAGTGCAATAATCTCATAACATTCTTTCACATTCAACCAAATATCCTTTGGTAATAGGAGACATGAAACAAAACAGTATTCAAAGAATATTCATAGTTCGCCTATTGTTTTCGAAGAGTCATTCTATGAATATTCTATACTTATTTTGTGTCAGCAGGCAAGGAATATCTTCCGCTTGATTGAGACATCACTTCTGGTATAATAGAACAAACCGTTTGTCACCCTGCCCTAAAAACTTTCTGAATCCTACAGACCTCCCAACGTTCTATCCTACAGATTTACATATTTCAGTGCTATGGGATACTGTAACGCTCGTACAAAGCGATATAAACCATTTTGATAAATAAAATACGGAAAAAAAAAAAATCAAGTGTCTATTTAAGAATCGTAGATTTCTTATGAATTATTTTGTTCTGTTGCATGGTCCTTGCAAAAGTCAAAGTTAACATCATTTCTAGGAACATTAAATTAAATTAAAACAGAATCAATCATTAATCAACTTCACCGCCGAGTTTCCAAAGTTTGGCATATTTTACTTGTGTTTACTATAATTCCAGTATTCAGAATGCAATACGTGTAAAATTTTTGAACTAGTATGCGCATTACTCATGCATAACCAGTTCAGCAGCATCGAAAAATTTTCGTGGAAACTCTGTGAAGTGTATCATAATCGGACGTTAGATAATTTTGTAGTTGTAATAATGGAAACATAGGAAATATTCAATTTACTCAACCTTCTTAAGTCTCTCATAGAGAAAATAAATTTATAATTAGCAGTTTTTAATATAATAAGACAGTCACATCATTTGTCCCCAAACATCTACTTTAGTACAAGAAATGCTCTTTTCGGTTCCTCAATAATATGGGTAGACGGATGCTGTAGTTATGTCTATAAATGCCAAACACTACTGAATTATGGCAATTAATTCCATTATAACCTAGCAATGTATTTCCAAATCCAATTTGTAATGTGATAAATTATGCGAATTGAAAAACAGCTTGCAGCACTTAATGCCAGGCACAGAGTCACCTTGACTACTTCGGAAAGCCCGCTCGGAGAGATCCTGATGGTAAGGTAGTGATGAATGCATCAGGAAAAGTGCCGAAGAAACGAGAAATACACACTCTAATTTACTATTCTGCCAACTGTATTCCGATCGTTTAGACTTCAGCGATAAAACCTTGCACAATTGCATCGAGTTTATTTTATGTCATAATATTTTCGATGCATGTAATTAGGTGATTAATTTTTTCAGTACATGTATAGGTATAAAACTATAGTAATCGTATGGCCTTATGAATAAAAATGTACCAATTGCTAAAAGTGAAAATTGATAGTTGAGGATCAAAAGGTTAAATTTTTGAAATGATAACACAATGTGGTAACTAGTAATGCTTTTGAAATTATCGATTGTACTATAGTTATCGAAATTTGCCTGCCTCAAATCTTCACTTTCGAATTCCACTTATTATGTACTACGCGCAGTTTTATCATTAATACCGCTTTCTTTCAACGATAATGTATAGTTAGCAATTCATGAAACTCAGCCTTCAATCAATTCTTTAGTACCGTTTGTTATCATTTTTTCTCCAGATTGAATAATTTATTTTCGTTTTTCTATCGGACCCGGTGTAATCTTGATGTAACCCTGATGTAAATAATTTGTCATTATTCTATGCATACATACGTAGCTTGCACAGTGCCAGGCGAGATCACTGTGTTGTGATTGTATTGTCAATTTCGTTAGAGTTCCATTGGTAGCATTAAAAATGCAACGTAACACACCGTGATCTCCGATATGTAGATAGAGGAATGAATGAACTTAATTATTTTCTACTTAATTGTAGAAATTGAAATTATTATCAGAAACAATCGCTTACTTGTAACCAATTCACATGTCTATAATTTGAATGTATTATCATTTTGTTCAGTTCCAATTTTTTATTTCTTGGTAACATGGTTTAACAATGGATATATGAAAAATACGCATTCAGACTCGATCTGAGTGTAAATTTAAATGCTATTACTAGTAATATTAATTGAAATTGTTCTGTTCGTTGGTTTTTACATGAAAAATAAAACAGTTCGCTGAATTTTTATATAATGTTTTAATGAATTATTAGTAATGTGAGTACTTGGAACAGTCATCAGAAACCAGGTTGTTCAAATTACGTCTCCTAAAATTATACAACATACTTTTTTTTTATCGGTAATGCTATAAGCTATATATATAAGCTTTATATATGTGTAAGCTTTTCAGGAATCACCACATCCATTTCAATGGTAGCAACAAACAGTATTGACTAACAATAAAGTTTCACATTCAACGTTTCACAACTTATAAAATTATAAAAATGGCAATGTTTTCGAGCCACGTGTTTATGGATACACTTTCCCCAGTAGCGTATTATCAAAGTTTCAATTCCTCTTCGTCAGGTAGTTTTGCAAATCGTGCTTCTATTGCCTTTTGTGAAATTTCACTCAATTGTGCTGGTTTCCACATTGGTTTCTTGTCTTTATCAACTAAAAGAGCTCTAACACCTATAAAACAAAACTTTTATTCACATAACTCTAGTATCCACGTTACCATGTAACAACAATTTAATCAAACTGCAGCCAATCACCTTCGTAATAGTCACCATCCTTTGTTAGAGCTGCGGATACTAGCCTAAACTCCATCTCTAAGCATTCTTTCAGTGAGAGTTGAGATCCTTTTTCTATAGCCTGAAGTGTGACTGTAAGTGACGTAGGAGACATTTGTTTCAATAACTTAATTGCGTTGACTGCCCAATCAGATCCATCTGATTCAAGCCTGGAAGTATAAATTTATTACAAATCAAAACAACAATTATTAGGAGGTGGTATTAAGAATACATTTCACTGTATACTTAGTACTAGAATTTAATTATTTTCATCGATATTCACCTTTGTATTATTTCCTGCACGTTTGGAGCGGAGAAACATTTATCTATTTGTTTTAAATATGGCTGCAAACTAAATTCAGGATTGAAATTGTCTGGTTGATACTTTTTTATGATTTCACTAATATTGTTGCCATTTGATTCTAGTAATTCATTTGTTAAATCTCCAAGTCTTTCAGATGGAACGTAGTGAGTCGCTATGCCTGCCGCAAGAACATCAGTACCTAGACCATCAGTAAAATAATTTAGTCCAATTACGAGAAAAAAAGAAATAAATTAGCAATGTCTCACCTTTGAGACGATGGCCAGTTAGGCCCAAGTAACATCCTAGCTTTCCACTCAATCTGGGAAGGAAGAAAGTACCACCCACATCTGGTACCAAACCTATGGCGGTTTCAGGCATTGCAAACAACGTGTTTTCGGTGGCTATTCTGTATTTGCCATGTACAGACAAGCCAACGCCACCTCCCATGGTTATACCATTTATTAAAGCTATGTATGGTCGTTTGTAAGTCCCAATAAGGTGGTTCAGTCTGTAAAAAGATGTATTTCAATTTTACAGTGAGCTTTTCTCTGCACGGGAAATACAATCCTTGTTTAGATCATCGAGTATTCTTATCTTGTACCCTGTGTACTTATATTATGTTATTTACTAATGAATTCTTACTATTTGATTTCTTACAAGATAACTTTAGTATTTGCAGTTTGCTCCGATGCTGGAAATATGTCATAGAATTGTCAAAAAGCAGACAATGCTAATTTCAGTAGTACTTACGTGTACTCAGCACGAAAGAATTCTTGTCCGACTTTCTTACCACCAGAGTTATTTAAAGCTAAGGCGAGTGTTTTAACATCACCACCAGCACAGAAAGCCTTCTCACCAGTTGCTTTTACAATTACTAAGTTTTTTGATGCTTCCCATTCCTTCAGAGCTGGATATATTTTACGCACCATTGACAAGTTCAGGGCATTCAAAACCTTCGGGCGATTCAGAGTTAGAATACCGCTGTCCTTGATCTAAAGATATAAAACGGTATAGAATTGGCATATGTTTTCATTTTTCAATACATAGTTTCAAATTATCAAGCTCACATTTTCTATGAGAACGTCATTTTCATTGAGAGAATCAGATGGTATTTCTCCTTTTTCCGCAAGTGTTGCTGGAATTCAAGTTGCTCGTTTGGTAACAGGTGGTGGATGAAGGCCCTGAGTGTTAGTTGTTTATACCAAAGGTTACTTATATTTGGTATATGTAGTGAATTAGTAACATACAGAGTATTAGAATTGTGACTGGCAAAACTTGTATTATTGCAAATGTTTGAACCATATTTATAGACTGCATATTTGCATTATTACAAAAACAAAATTGACGATATTGATGATATCACGAATTTTGAAGATTTTCTATAATTGAAAGTTATTTTTCTGTTCACAATCATGCAATAAGAATTGCCTATGAATGGAAAAGTTTTAATGTTTTCTAAAGTTTTGAGGCAACCGTAAATTTGTCTTCCAGATGTAATGTTTTACAAAAAAAAGAATGAAGTTCTAAATGTGGTGAACTATTACACTATATTTATGCGGTTTCTCAACAAATTCTTTAATTTATGGATTTTATACATATATTGGAGCTTCAATAGCCACCCTATTGTTCTAGATCTGCCTTGAATTGAATTTGCATTACATGTTTATATAATAACAGCTCGGATTCTTTGAAATAAAGAAAAATTACGATCAGAAAATTCCAAACTATCGTGTTCCCGCAATAAGTAAAAATGATTGTTTTGTTTGAATAAATATCGCAATAATTCAATTGGATTGTTCAAAAAATAGTTGCACATATATTTCCATGACCTGATTGCAGAGTCTCATTTCTTATAATTTGAAGTGACAATCTCGTATTACTTAATGGTTGAACAGTTAGTTTCATCCACCGTATGACACTTGACACGTGAATGATTGTTGCAAAAATTTTAGCGGTATCCATTCATACCTGAACTGTGAATTGACATAATCCTTGCGTTGAACCAACCCGCGCTCCTAGTCGCGGTAGTTTTACTCAACCGAAAGGTTATGTTGGACATCTAAAATGAAATGAAGATAAGTATTTGTCTAAAATAGACTGGCGGGTGAGGTGGATTTTTAGGTCAACGAAACATTACCATTGTGTCAGTTTCCTATTTATCTACTACGATTGTGTTCCGAATATAAGTAAATAGAAAACTTGTTTCCAGGCAGAATTCTTTATCCAAGAATTCACCAAATATTACTATAGGAATGGATGGAATTCGAGTAAAACTGGTTTAGCAATACTCGCAAAGTTATGTAACTTTTCTTTGTTCGGCGTTCCCGATAAGATTTCAGTTCGACAAACACCGCTCCATCCAATTTACGATTGGCATAATCATTATTCCCGCTGGAAATTCATTTCGGGATTGGTAATTGTGTTCGTACTACTGCCACACGGCCGCGATTGCATGACACGCGTTGACACGCGTGTCCGCGTGTGCGCACAAGGCGCGTGCGTGGTGAAAAGCGTTGAGACGTTGACTGAAGAATATGTTGAGAGTTCGGAAGTTTTTCTTTTATGAACTTGGAGCATATCTTTCAGTGATATCCATTGTCCCATTGAAAAAAGCGGGGATTGACCTGCCGCAAAAACTGAATGACAACTTACCGACATCGACGATTATAACAGATCAGTACGGGTACACCTTATGTTGTCAACGAGATTCAAAATGTTCAAAATGAAACGTTCTATGTTTCTATGATTGACTGTTAAATACCTTTAAGGACAAACGGAAAGGTCGCTATGTTATTCTATTGGTTGTATGAAAGCACATTATTTACGATGACGTAATATTCGTGTTACAAATATGAGCGCTCCCAGCATAATGGGATATTTGAATAAATGTCTTATAACCGGCCTGGCAAATATATTTTTGTTCCAGAGATGTTTATAAAATGCACAGCGCTTCAATGTCCGATAACTTTTGACCCTGGACCCCCGCAGACCGTGAGATAAGTCCTTTGACGCACTCGGTTGAACGAGCTAAATAACAATTGGCGGGATTGAGGCTATAAATGCAGGGATCCGCTTCAGGGTCATACACTTGTTGCCTATCGAACCATACATACGGCACGCGTGTCTGACTCCATTGAAATCAATCTCGTACCCGTTCAAGCATATTTCGGTTGTGTTTTCGAAGACTGAAGACTCCTAACTACCGTAAATATGAGTGGAAAGCTTGGTGAGAATCATTCTGCTACACATTTCAATTAACTTTATTTATATTTACCAGCATTCTTATTGCTCAAAATTCTTTGTGGAACTTACACCGGTTCCCGAGATGTGGGTTAACTTTACCTTTGTATCGGCACATGCATTTTCCCTTTACGAAGATACGAACTTAGAATATATGTAATATATTTTATTCCGCAGCCCGCAAACTCACTGTTGTATTTATGTATTTGGTAATGTACTGGATATCCTCCCCTTCAAACTAATAATTGATATGGATAAATTATGATGATAGTTGTTTCTTTTATTTTCTTGCATCCACATCAGTTTATTATCGTTTATTGCGATTGTGCCTGAGGTAAAACGTAGGCACCAAACTGTTATTAATATTGTGTATTTTGTTGCAGCTTTGTTGAGTGTGTCTGATAAGACGGACTTATTACCTTTTGGTAAAAAACTATGTGACTTGGGCTTTGTACTAGTCGCATCCGGAGGTACCGCCAAATCTCTGAGAGACACTGGCCTACCAGTTAAAGATGTATCAGACATCACGGGAGCTCCTGAAATGCTTGGCGGACGAGTTAAAACTCTTCATCCCGCGGTTCATGCAGGTACGATTTAATAATCTTTAGATTATTAACAATGATAACGTGTGGTAAATGATTCACAAATTTAGCCTGAATGAATGTTACTGAATTCAATATGCTTCACCAATAGTCATTGAATTTAATGGTCATTAATCTATGTGTTTTTTCCAATCTCTTTGGCTTTGATATGTTCTATATAGTCACTTTATTATTTAATTGTAATGTCGAACACCAAGATGTACGAATCATGCAAAGGATGGTGCCTTTCCGATTACAATATCTCATGAATGAACAGAGTTATATAATCATTTAGGTTAAACTGAACCCAGTGAAAATTTTGTACGTGCTTTTTAATATTATCATTTTATTACTATGCATTTATAGGTATTTTGTCTCGCTTGAGTGATTCAGATCAAGCTGATCTGAAAAAGCAAAATTATGAGATGATAAACATTGTAGTATGCAATCTTTATCCATTTATGAAGACCATAACTAAGCCTGACGTCATTGTTGCTGATGCTGTAGAAAATATTGATATCGGTGGTGTGACTTTGCTAAGGGCTGCCGCTAAAAATCATGCAAGAGTCACCGTTATCTGTGACCCTGTTGATTATAATAAGGTTATCAAAGAATTGGAAAGCTCCTCTGACAGAGATACTTCTCTTGTTACTAGGTATTCAAGCTTTCATTTTTATATCTTATTGGGTTTTAATTGTGTTGTTATTTACTTGCTTTAAACTTCAGAATGCCCTAGACTTATGCTTATATTATGCTGTATCATATATTTTTGTACTTAGTAATTAGTCGATCACGTGAAAAACGATCACAGCACAAGTCTTACCAGTCATTGATATTCATTATTTAAGTTTTACCACTTTTAACTTGAAATTTTACCAGCTAAAGGTGTTAAAGGTTGTTTAACGTCCAATAGCATGACCCTAACATATATTTATTTTGAAATTGCAGACAGTCCTTGGCTCTCAAGGCATTCACCCACACAGCTGAGTATGATAATACCATTTCTGATTACTTCCGTAAAGAGTACAGTGCAGGAAAATCTCAGCTTACACTTCGCTATGGCATGAATCCCCACCAAAAACCAGCGCAGCTTTTCACTACTCTAGAAAAGCTTCCGTTGACAGTTGTTAATGGTTCACCCGGATTCATAAATCTTTGCGATGCCTTAAATGGTTATCAGTTGGTCAAAGAACTTAAAGCTGCGCTCAATTTACCGGCTGCAACTTCATTCAAACATGTTAGCCCAGCTGGTGCAGCAGTCGGTGTCTCACTAGATGCCGACCAAGCAAAATTATGCCAAGTCGAAGATTTGTTGGATAAATTGACTCCGCTAGCTTGTGCGTATGCTAGAGCTAGAGGAGCGGATAGAATGTCTAGCTTTGGAGATTTTGTTGCCTTGTCAGACCCTTGTGATGTCATTACTGCCAGGATTATTTCACGGTAAGAATTAGCAGTATTCACATAGTTTTCATGATCAGATTTCAATGTAGAATTTCAATCTTAATTGGAATTTGTAAGTGAAATTTAGTTCCAGGTTATTTAATCATTATTTTCCATTGCAGCGAAGTATCTGATGGCATTATTGCTCCTGGTTATACACCAGAGGCACTTGAACTGTTGAAAAAAAAGAAAAATGGCGGCTACTGTGTTCTACAAATAGATCCAGACTACACACCAGCTCCTGTGGAACGCAAAATTCTCTATGGTCTTACCATGGAACAGAAGCGTAACGATGCGGTCATTGACAAAAATCTATTTACCAACATCGTAACACAGCAAAAAGATTTACCAGAAGGAGCCATCCGAGATTTGATTGTAGCAACCATAGCTCTCAAATACACTCAAAGTAATTCTGTATGCTATGCACGAGACGGACAGATAATTGGTATTGGCGCTGGACAGCAATCTAGAATACATTGCACAAGACTCGCGGGTGACAAGGCTGATAACTGGTAAGTTGTTGATTTACATTGGGTATGTCGCAGTGAACTGAAACGACCTTAGTTAACTGTCCCACAAAAAGAAATTTGCATTTGTTTGACTTTTAAGTTGAAAACATTTCATTTTAAGGTGGCTTCGTCAGCACCCTAAGGTTACGGGAATGAAATTTAAAAAGGGGGTAAAAAGGGCAGAAATTTCAAATGCCATAGATAACTACGTAAATGGATCAATTGGAAAAGATATGGACCGAGAAAGTTGGGCTGCTGTTTACGCAGTGGTTCCAGAACAGTTCACTGAAAAGGAACGATCAGATTGGGCTAAAAAATTGGATGGTGTTGCTCTTAGTAGCGATGCCTTCTTTCCTTTCAGGGATAACGTTGACCGAGCCAGATTGGTTAGTAGAGAATTGAAAATTCTCAGTTATCTGCTTTCATTTCTAATCGTTACCGTATTGTAACGAACTATTTTTATTGCTAAATTTATTTTATTACAGAGCGGTGTTCGATACATTGCTAGTCCAGCTGGTTCCACCAATGATGAAGTTGTGATTAAGGCTTGTGACGATCACAAAATCACTATGGCACACACCAAACTTCGTCTATTCCACCATTGAATTGTTTAGTCCAATTCGGTTTATCCCCACTTAGGGAAAGTTGCTGGATTTGGGTGATATGTAGTGTACGTTATCGATCTGAGTATTTCGAATATTCCTGTTATTTCTAGATAAATGTATTTTTATGCATTACTGTTATCACTATTAATTTGGTAGTTTTATACAAATTTTGCCATATTATGTTATACGTATGATATATAAATTTAATGATTTTAGGCTCCTTGGTATTTTTCAACAAGACTTGTATTTCTAAAGATGTTCAATATATTACTTTTTCTAAATAACCTAATTTTATACGTACATTATTTGTTCACTTCTGTATAATTACACAATATTGAAAGATACGTTAAGCTGTACGTAAGATTTAAATTTTCACGTTATAATTCTACACCTAACAGAATATTAGGGCAGTTGGTTATATGCCCCAGTTTTGAAATGTTATGAAACCGCTTCATTCAGAACCAATGATTCATTTTCAATGTTGGCTAAATTCGGATCATTCGGTTTTCAGTAGTGTTCCATTATCTCCCATGTTCCATTATGAATTAATTTAATGGGAAAATAGGCAAAACTGATCTCTTGTCTCATGATCAGTCGCTTAGTCTGTCGAATTTATTCCATGTGAGCTGAAGGGAAATCATATTTTCATACAAATAAACCTCACAGAAATTCAACCATCATTGTTAGACGATCAAAACAAAAATCGATTTTAGCGTTGAGAAAATGCGTTCGGAATTCAGATTCTACTGTCTTAAAACTTCAAACTTCGTATCCAACATAAAGTTGAAACGAAGGGAGCTTCGGTATCGGCTTGCCGCGACAGCTGCTGCAAGCTTCGCGAAGCTCACGCACTGAAGTTATCGTTGTATTGCCGCATTCGTCTCAGCGTTGACAGAAATCAGACAGTAATCACGTGTTTATCTAACGAAGTCTGGTTAAGTTAGGTCTGTCTATCTACGAATAGTTGGGTCCTTATCTGTGCACGTGAACCGCGCCGCGAGTTTATTAGCTCTATTCCGCTGAAAAATACCGTAGATGCAGTTATTACGGAATAATAATTTGTATGTGAGTTCGATCGCCAAACGTATTACGCTTCAGTCCTAACCTAACATTTCACAATATTTTCCCGGGATGACGCTTAGAGCAATAAAATGGGAAGACGGAAAGCTGGAGATTTTGGATCAAATTTTACTCCCGGTAATCTCAAAGTACGTCGCTGTCAAGGGTGTCGAAGACGGCTGGAAGGTTATCAACAAAATGCAGGTAACGCACGTACTGACGTCGCGTTTATTTGTTGTCAAACGTGTCCGCCGATCAATTGCATAACGCAGATTATACGCCGGAGTTATCCTCAGTTCTGTCGGCACATGTTTCAATATTAAAAGAGTAATCTTTGCTCTGTATTTACAATAATAACCGATTTCTTCCATCCGTTAATCCCTGCTTTATATCACGAACCACCGAAACTTTCCATGTATCATATTTATCAGCTTCGACATGATTGTCTCACCAATGTATTCCGGTCATGATTGAGCAGTTAAACATGTTGGTTTTGGCCTATTCAGCAAATGATTTTGAAGGTTTTTATACACATCGAATACATCCAAAGATACTATTATAAACACATTAAGAGGACCACGACTTTTAAGACTTTTTATCAGATTATAATACGTGGATAATATTCTAAGCCTAGACTTGAGTTCCATTAGTCTTGTATTAGTTTGGTAGTCGCATTATTATTTATTTAATTTTTTAAATCGACTTGTTAAAGTATTTTCCATCATCACAGTATTTTTGCTCAGACAAACTTAGCTCAAGAATGTAAAAACTAGTAATAGTCTTAGCTCTAACTGTACACATAAAATTTAGCATGTGTTGTAGCGTGATGATCATGGATTGAGCAGAGGTTTATATATAATATTTTTTCAGGTGCGGGGAGCACCTGCAATTGCTATCGTTGGATGCCTTAGTTTGGCTGTGGAGATTCAGCCTGAGGTTTTCACAGATAAAAAGAGTCTCCGTCAAGAAATTGAGGGAAAACTGAATTACTTGGTATCTGCAAGACCGACTGCAGTGAACATGAAAATAGCTGCCGAAGATCTGATCACACTTTCCAATCAACTTAGCAAGGATGATTCTGTGTCTCCTGCAGACATGAAAGAGAGGTATGGAATTTTTCATTTTTATCTGCTTGATTGAATACAAATTTATAGACAAGCTTGCCGATTGCACCTTAACTAATTAAAAACTAGGTTCGTCAATGCTTTTTACCGAATCACTTGCTGTAATGGTTGAATTATGGCTGAAACATAGATTTAAGGAATTGATGCTGATTATGAATCGTTTGTGTCGATTGGTGATTGCTAATTGCAGATTAATTAACTTTTCACCTGGATGTCAATAAAGATAAGTTATCAGACCGTGGCAACCAATCCTTTTACTTTATCTTTCAAAAGTTGATTCAACCCAGGCAAACTTTGTTACGCATGTCATCTTACTCTTTCAATTTTCTTGGTTAACAAACTCGACTTTGACACCGCAGATAAAATTTTGATAATCCTGCACTTTGGACCGTATTCAAATTTACAAACATTTCAACTTCGTCTTTGATAATCTGGCATTCTTTGAGTTTTTTGGTCAATACATGTTAATCCCTTGTTTCGCAATAATTAAACAAGAATGAATAGGAAAAAAGGAATTGTTTTTCTATTTGGTATTACTGTAGGTTTGTTAGAGAAATTCCAAATTGATTATTCCATCAAATTTTGAACATCACTAGGTGTTTATTTTCATTAAATGTTAGAAATTGACCATGCCAAATGCTCTGCGCGAAGAATTAAATTGGCTAATCATAGTTCGTCACTCTTTATCTAACAAAGCTGACTCCTATCTTGCTTAGTTATAAAATTGTTTGGTTTTCAAAGACGTGCTGTTTTGTGATGTTTGGATGAAATTCAGGCAGTATTGTTTGAAAGTAGAAGTTTTAGTTAACTCGCACAATTTTAATTTTCGACACACATGATTATTGTTATAATAATGACGTAGCGGCGCCATTGTTGCCATTCTAGTGACATACAAAATTCAAAACATATGTGTGTGTGTGTCTCTTTTATACACATGGCGAATGTAAAAGGCAAAAAGAAACAAAAAAAAATGAACATTGAATAGGTTCCTAAAAGCAATAGACGCGATGTTGGAAAAGGACATTGCTGACAACAAAGCAATTGGACGTCATGGAGCGCAAGCAATTCTGAACAACGGGGCAGGAGATAGTTTGGTGAGGGTTCTCACCCATTGTAATACTGGCAGCCTTGCCACTGCGGGATACGGCACAGCCTTAGGTGTTATTAGAACATTGCATGCAGATAAAAAACTCGGTAAGGCCTTCTTATTTACTCATATCTTCTTATTTACTCTTGAATCATAAAGAATATTTACTTGTACGATTAATCAACTAGAAACCACTTTTCTTTAGCGACTAATATCACCATTACTTTACTGAGAAACCAGGTATTCACATTATTTTATAATAAAATACATTTGTTTCATCTACGATTCGATTATTGTATTGCTTTATGTTGATGGTCTTACGTATTCGTTTCGATTCGAACCCCTGATACTATTGCTACTAAAGAAGCTTATTTTTCATGTCTTATCTTATTTATCGTTCAAGTATACTTGACTCGTCTTTTCTGTGTGCATATCACAGTGTACTCAACAAAGGTAAGTGCTTGAATTGCGATGTAGAAAATTTTATTTTTATTGTTTTCTTAACACATCCCAATGCGCGTGACTTAAACAAATCACTGTTATTATTACCGAGTTCTTTGTTTGTTACAGAACAAGTTTATTGCACCGAAACGAGGCCGTATAATCAAGGTGCACGACTGACTGCTTACGAGTTAGTTCACGAGAAAATGCCTGCTACTTTGATATGCGACGACATGGTGGCGGCATTGATGAAGTCCAGAACTATATCTGCAGTTATTGTCGGTGCCGATAGAGTTGCGGCGAACGGCGATACAGCGAATAAAATAGGAACTTATCAAGTAAAATAAAAAATTCTCCGACGTTTTTTTAATCCTGTGATTCTATCTGGCTTATTCTTTTTTTTCTTCAGCTAATTACACCGGCTCTTAATACAAATCCTTCGATGCCTAGTCAGTTCGAGAACCATGGTAATTTTTTTCAGATCGCAGTTGTCGCAAATTACCACAGTGTGCCATTTTATGTCGCCGCTCCTTTCACCTCCATCGACTTTACCATTCCCAACGGCGATCGTATCATCATTGAAGAAAGACCGGAAAGAGAGATGACGCACATAAACGATCAGCGAGTTGCTGCTGCGGGTATACAATGCTGGAATCCGGCGTTTGACGTAACACCAGCTGCATTGATCACAGGCATAGTTACAGAGAAAGGTGTATACTCGCCCGAAGAATTGAAGGGGCTTAACGTATCGGAGAAACTACAGGACTAATAGGCTGTCGAATGATTCATCCTATTTGCTGATGCAACATGCGCTTATACAATTGATTATCATTGAATAACAACTTCCGTCATTATCAGAATTCCGCTGTGCTTATATGCTTAAAATGCATCCAATGTGTTCATCGCACAGATTACATAATCTATGAATATGGTGCAGGGGTTTGATATCCGAATAAAATATCACGTTGTCAATTGAAAGTATTGGCGAGTTTTGCGATACACAGCTTTTGAAACATTCAGCTTACAGAAACCAAAAGCCTACAGCTATAAATTTTGAAGTTCAATAATTGATAGCCACTAGAGTATTTCGCAATAAAAAAATTTTGGATTTCGCTCGCACTCGCACCCTGAAAAGCTTGTCTTCGACAAAATCTGGAATCGCTGCCGAAAACGTATTTGGTGATAAAAGTCATGAAACTTACATTTCTGTGCCATTTCAACAAGCGCATTTTTCTAGTTACAAAATGTTATTGTACAAAATGATAATGTACCGAATGATGGCAAATTGAAAATCGTTCAAGTGCGAGTGAGATCAAAATTTTTTTAATTCTGAAACACTAACTGGCGCTAACAGTATGTAATACGTCTCGCAAATGCCAAACTATACAAAAACGCACGAATGTAATATTACTGAGATTTCAGGCGAGCCGATAAAACGCTGACGCTTGAAAAATGTTTGCACAAATAACATTTTGGTGAGATACTCTCACGTACGAATATATTTCTTGTTTGCCTGATCATGCCAGGCACGTTTCTTCTATTTAAAATAACGTTTTGATACTTTATTTACATCATGCAGCTAAGTGGGAGATGGTAGTTGGATTATTGTCCAGATATCTCCTTGCCAAAAGAGAACAGTAATCATATCAGATCATTTGCTGTTGTTAAATACGTAATGAAATTTTCCAGATATATCACTGCTTACGTGAATCGCGTATCTCTTTAATTAGACAGACTCCTATTGATGAAAATATTTTATTTTACTTGACATATTCTACTGGATCAAAATTTGGAAAGCGAATTTTGTTGACGGTAATCAATTATACCGTTGTTTTTGCAAATCCATTTTCTACATTTAATGGTAAGGAAAATATGGTAGGAAGCTCTTCAGCGTGAAATGGAATTCTTGGCCTTCATGACGTTAAATGAAGGGAAATGTTGGCACGAGTAAATATCGTTGAACATCTCGTCAAAAAATTAGGGCCCTCATCAGACTTGCTTCACCCGTTCGTAGCTTATTTCAGGATAAGGAAAATTTTCGACCATGTCTATTGACTACGACTTTGTCATTACGACTTTGTTCCCCGTGCTGATGCTAGTTTTCAAATATGCTAGAAATAAACAGAGGAAGGTATGGAATCTCGTAATGAATCGGTTACTGCGCGCATTTATCTATTTGGATATGATCAAGTGTCGGGGGTCTTATTCGGTATGCTCAAATTAGTATAATATTCACATCAAAAGTGACAAATGTGTTCCAGTGATTTAAACTCAAGTTTGCGAATTGCTTTATTTCTTGCACTTACTGTGCAGTCCAATTTTTTCATATCGATTTTAGTTGAAAGAGAAAAAAAAATGAAGTCGTGGAGTCACTAGATATTTTCTACTAATGTGCCTTTTAGAAAGAATTGTTCCCCCTACAATATTGTCCCTGCTTGCTCATTTTTGAAACCATAATTGTAAATCTTGATCCGGAATGAGACTGGTTTTACTGTATACAAAATGTAATATTGTGTACATTTTCAGCGCTGTGACACAAAACATGGAACAGGATCGTTCCGACTGTGTGTAATTGTACTTTACATACGTACTGTACTTGCATAATACACCTACGATATTTAAGTAATTTATTAGATGTATAATCTAACGCGCTTCTACACTTTGTTCATTGTCATATTTTTGTAATTGTATTATAATAGATTGATCGTAATTGCGCTACGAGTTACTTTTTTTACTTACTAAGAAAAGACACTTTCACTAATTAAAGGAACACACTAAAAAAAATTCCTCCGTCTTGCTGATTTATTTTCTTTTATGCAATTAGTGCGGGAAGATGAGTAATATAAAAATCGCTACTTCCAATTTACAGAGATTCTTCACTCTCGGTTATTTTATGTAGGTACTAGCTGGCACGGCAAACGTTGTCCGGTCCGTTCCGGTAGATGCGCCATAATGTGTTGACATTATGTTAAACAATTTAACAATCGCCATTTATCGGACCTTAGCATGGCTATGAACCATCGACTTAACGATATAAATATATTGTATGAATATGACTTCAATCAGTAAAATCGTTCAGTACTTACACGATCGCTAACAGACGCACCAAAGAATTATATACATAAAGATAATGCATAGCTGCCCGGAAAAAAATGCGGAAACTGAAGGTTTGAGGCCGGTCAAAGTGATTGAGATTTTCCTGTTAACACTACAGATGACAGTTTTTTCAAACTCATATACGAGATTAGACCTTATCTGGAATTTTACCTAATACTCGAGACACATGATTGGTCTAAACCAGAAATCGAATCCCATTCGTACACTTATAAAATAATGAAGTTGAAATCTTTCCTCTCTTTTTTTGCTGCAAAAATTAATCAACCGAAGCTCACACATTTATTTTTTTTCTAACGATGTATACGTGAATTTCTCCGTTAGGACGTGCGCGACAAAAATTCGAATTTTTGATTCCATCAAAATTTTTATGGGTTATTACACCTAACGAGAGGATCTTCCACGATTTTTTTCATGTCATTTGGTAAATTTTCCAAGAAGTTGTGAATTTATGAAGAAAAAAGTTCAAAAATTCATATCTGAAAAACACATGAACGAAAAAAAAATCGAAAAAAATCGTGCAAGCTCCTCTCATTATGTGTAATCACCCATGAAAATTTTGATGGGTTCAGAAATTCGAATTTTCATCGCCGTACGTTCTGAAGGAGAAAGCCACATACAGACGCTGCAAGTGAATTTATCCAACATTGTTACTCAGTGTCAAGATTTTTCTGAGTCTTTTTTTTATGCATTTGCAGTACATTTTTAATACAAAGATTAATTAAAAATACATTTTTCTTCTACTCTTGGGCAGTAAAATTTTTGCTTAAACCACTACCATCATTTTGTTACATTTTGGATTGTTCGTGTCAATCTTGCTTTACTTGAGACGAATGGTTTCCTCAAAATTCAGTACAAAATAACGGCGCAAAGCAGTTTTAGCCTCTGAATTCAATAAATGAGTGAAATATTCATTCGTTCGCGTAATTGTAGAAAGAAAATGAAACTCAGTCTTTTGTTCCTTCCGAATACATTCGGACATGTCCAAATTCATTTGTATTTTCACAATTCGTTAAAGTTGACTCGCCCAGTTTTAATTTTAATATTACGAATGAAGTACCAAATCACAGTCTAAGAATTTTCAACCTCAGTATAATCAGATCGAATGTCAATTCCCTCTTTCTTCGATTGTAGATACGGTTTGTGCAACTGATGCATTTTGACACAGAAGTCTGTGAAAACTGTCGAAACTGTCGAAAGCGCGCAATTCGAAATATCAAATTTTGCTATGCTGCAATATTTCTCGAGTGTCACAGGATGAATTGACACAATTCGACGAGTGGCAATTGGTTTTTCGAAGGAATCTCCTGCCGATTCGACGAGAGAAAACGAGACCGATCAGAGAGAGAGAGAGAGAGAGAGAGCGAGAGAGTCTGGAAACGAGAGTCAGTCCCGGGTCGCGTAAAGCGGCAAGGAACGCGTGTACAGCAGCCGTAACTTAAGGGAAAACTGAAATCTATTTTCGCTGTGAAGACGGCTTGGAGGGCCAGTGGAAGCAGTTTGGTTTAGTTCAGCCAGTCGCGTCGTTCGGTGCAGAGTCGCGTCCCGGAATTTTAGGGAATACCGCTCGCATCGCTCTCGAGCCTCGAGTTTGCATCAGCGATAATTTCTCGCCTTATTCGCCGGCTATTTTCCGGGATTTCCCCTTTTCCATCAGCTTCCCCGACTCATCCCAACTCCTTATAGCCGCTCCTCTTTTCGTCACCCGGTGTTTGGCGCTCTCGCCGCTGTTACCACGGGTAAAAGCCTGAAATTTTCGACCCTGGAGGGTGATACGAACGAAAATTCACCGGGCAACACAAAAATGGAAGTTATGGACGCCCTGACCCCCGTCATTTCGACGCCTTCGACGCCGGCCGTCGAGGTCACCGAGGAGGATGGACCCACCGTCGAGGAATCGTACGAAGTTACAACCACCCGCCGAAAGACGGTTCGCACAAGCTACAAAATTCAGGAAGTAAGTCGGTCGTCGGAGCACGATAATGATGGTATAATCTGAAATACGAGATCTGGGTGCGTGGCAGAGACAAACAGGGTCAAGTTGTCTTCGAATTTTTACCGTATTCCGTACCGTCGTCGTGACGATTCAAATCTATCTAATTGCAAAACCCTATTATTCACGAGAATATTACCGATAATCCTACTCCAATGACGTATAATAAGCGCGGGAAGTCGTTCCATGGGTACGTACGTTATACCACCGACCTTACACGTGTTTCTGATGTTAATTTATTTATTATAACCGTTGGAATAATTTGACGGATAATCGTGGAATAATAGATGATTCAAACTGTAACAAGGAACAATTCTTGTTGACACGTGTAATATTAGTACATTTCGCGATGATTTTGGTAATCGATGTATTTTTTCATCGGATTTTACAATTGGCGAAAGAAAGTTTTCGTAATCTTTTTTTTTTCATCATACGAAAACCAGTGTTCTTACAATCTTTCGTCAATTGACACAATAACAAAAACGTTTTATTTATTACGGGAACAATGAACGATCCTGTTCCCTGCATCAATTGCTGTATATAATACAATTGGTCATTAAAGATGTTTGAAAATCATAACGAAACTTAATTCTCAAGCCGAATGATGTTAGTTTAGTAAAAATAATTTATATGTTTCGGATGAACGGCGTTTATAGACGGACATAGAATCAGATCTGAAATTTATAATGCCAATACGGAGTAATTTTTGCAGTCAATTTTGACCCGTTTAGAATTACCTCTGCGCCTAGATCTTCGATCTCACGCATGTGTTTACAACGCGTTTCCGTTCTTCGGGGTTTGATTTGGCGCATTTCCGGTCCGCGTTTAAACATTAGGTAACGCAGGTATATTTACACCGATGCCTTTGAATTTCGAGGGCGTCAAATTTAAATTTTCCCGCGTTAATGTGGCACGTGCGATTTTCGAGTCGCGGGAAGTTTCCCGCATGTTTTCTCCGCAACCTATAGAAATCCATAACAATATTTCTATCAGTCTGTAATTGCCTCTCGACAATTTGCAGCTGAGTAGAATTTTGGCTCGCATTGAAGGGCGATAAAGAGAAATAAGAAACGATCACTTTCCAGCTAAGCCGAAACGTGACCGCTGTTTTTTCACTCTTTGGAGAATAAATGTTAACCCCACGTCATCGAAGAATGCGAGATAGAGAATTGAAGTACAGGATATATTTGCCTCCTCGCACTTGCCTCCTCCTATCTATCGCTCTCGATTACCGAAGATTTTGCGTCATTCTCCTCGCCAGACGATTTTAGAGCTGGCTGTTGGCAACGGGCTGATTTTCGTTGAGGAAAAACACGCCAACATCACCGACACTTTTCGCAAACGAACAAAACGACTTCGAAGCGTAGAGTTAATTTTTTCTTTCCGGTTCGTCTTGCTCCGAAGTAAATAATTCATTTACTTTGTCTTTAAGTTGTAGCGACTCGTCTGCGACTTTAATTGCAGGGTTTTTCCGACTGCCTGCAGTCATCCATTGCAGCAGCTGTTCCATGCATCTGCATACATCCGATAAGACAAAAGCTGTACTTGTACCATCGCGTTTATACAGCGCTGACCTAATTTGCTGAACTTTTGTTTCGTAGGAGATCCCCGATTCATCCTGACTGAAAATAGTTTTCACTCCACTTCACGGCAATCATTTATTTAGATCTGCATCCTATGACGAAAAAAAATATTGTGCAATTCAAACGAGACAAGCGTTAAAGCCGGACCACGCCCTCTTTTTTGTAAGCTAAAGTTGTTGCGATCAAAACTCGAAACGCGTATTGGATGGACGTCAATTTTCCAGGCACCTTTTTTTTGTCTTTTGCGTTTCACCATATTTTCTGGGGATTTCGCCGTGAAGCGCCGATATATAACATACGTGTACATATATCTACTCGATTATGTTATTCGCGGCCGAAGATGAAAGGATTACCCAATGCGTGTCGAGTGCAGTTCAAACTGCAACGAGTACAACATCAATACCGTGAAAATTTGAAGATTGTCCTTCCGTTGTCCTTGAAGACATATTTATAGCCGAGTCTGTTCCACCGAAGTGGATTCTGACTGACTGACCGATTATATTAATTCTCGAGTAGATATCTGCCTCGTGCATTCAGCCCCGACAGCCGTTGAATCCATTCCAATTAAATCAACTCCCGGCAACTTGCTGGCCGTTAGAATTACCTGTCGAAATAAACACACGCCGTTATCGTGCGACGGAAATAGTCCAACAATCGCCAGTTTCCTGTTCTTGTAATTCTAGCTGACGATCAGGAGGCGAGAAATGAGAAAAACGAAGCAAAACTTACTCACCTTGCTTCACTTTACATGAGTTTCGCGGGTACGGAATCAGTTTTTCGCCACCTCGGTTTACTCCGCGGTCTTGTTAAATTAGGGCCAACTATTTTGCAAGTTCTCATCGTCGTCAACGGCTCGAGATGAGCAGTTCTCTGGTTCGAGTAGGCAACAGCTGTGTTTTGATGCTCTAGATTAACTTTTACTTTCATATACTCCTCGCTAAAGATAAAACGCGTGTAGGTACGTGACCGAACTTCTTTCAGGCAACTCCTGTTAACTAACTGGAAACATTTTTGCGGATAACGATGGCAGAGTTGATACCACTTCATCGTGAAATTGTTCGCAGATGTTGTTATTTTTTTGTCTTTGTGGACGGCTGGTTGTATAGATTTGCAGTAATTGGGAGGTTTCCAAGAATTTTTTTCTTCCCCCCTTCATTTCTATCTGCATTCGCTATGTCGTATAATCTGCACTTTGCTGCGTCTAAACTGCTTTTTTGACGTTGAAACTGAAAGTCCAATACGCCCGTGAGAACCCACGCTAATATTTCCAAAGAGGAAACTGTTTTCTCTTTTTAGCAATGATTTCGTTATCACGTTTCGAAAACAGTCTTCTTTACCGTTATGATAATTTACGAGACCTGGTCGAAAGAATGATTCGTTGCATAAGCATATGAAAGCTCGGGAATTAATACCTGACCGTGTTGTTGAAAAACAATGATCGCTGCGTGACTTTTTAGCTTATACGAAATAATGTACACAATTTGTTGCGTTCTTACAAGACATTGGATATGATACTTGAAATTATACTGTACAGTAGGAAGCGTATAGATGTATAAATAAGTAATTCGTAAATATCGATCCAAGGCATTGGAATACGATTGGTAATCGATATTTGAAGATAGGATAAATATCCGCAGCTTTTCCAGAGCGTGTCATGGCTGATGCTTCGTTTTCCGTTGACTCAAACAACGCCGTGTGTGTTTATCCGTCGAGACTCAGGGAGTTTGTAGAACTCGGAGTTTTCGCGGGTTTCCAAGCTCTAAGCTAAAGTGAAGCCAGTGTAGTAGCACAGTGGCCAGTGGTCGCTGACACGCTAGAAATACCCATCGACGTCTGTTTTGTAATCGCACCAGCGTCACCACCAATATTTTACGATCACGGTTCCAAATTCGTTTTCAATCCCGTGTTGATTCACTCCTCGTCGATTCTGTTCTAAAAAAGCGAAAGCCCGACAGCTTGCGGAAAGCTCTCCGTGTCTTCCTATAATTCCTACAATTATAACAGGGATATAACGATCGGGAGTTACGCTATGTATTGCGTTAATCACGATTTGAGCTGAATTTTCGGCAACGAATTCGTCGAAATCGATATGAGGGACAGGTTTATATATCTTCCTAAAAAATCTGTAATCTCATTTTTATAATCGGTTGATGAAGCTTCCTTGAATTATTTGCAAGGAAGGAAAGGACGCAAGGCGAACCGCGTGGTTGACTAAAAATTATTCGCCGCGTTTTTGGGAGCGAGTTAAAATTGTTCCACCCCTTTAATCCTACGCCGATGGCCTCCCCCGCAACTCGGGCGTCGCGACGCTGATCGCTTATGCGAAGAAGCGACGCCGGTGGCTGGGAAAAGCGAACATGTCGTCATTCGCACCAGTTGGTCAAGCCGTGGAGGCTTTTTAATGCCTCGCTGATCTTTTTTCGCAGCAGTGTGTTCGATAATAGTCGCATCACCGCGGGATTTCGCAGCCTCTTCTTCTCCCCTTTTGTTCCTCGAATCATAAACAATGGAATCCCTGCTTTTTATATCTCTCGATAATTATCCTCGATTTCTCACACCCGTGCAGGCATTGTATAATAGTCTAGGTTCAGAAATATTTCCTCATTTGCGATAAAACTGTTTTTGCGTCGTTGAATCGCGAGTATCTCATTATAATCTTGCGAAGCGCGAGACAGTAGAAAAACTCCGTCATAGTCAGACCGCAGACTATACAGGGCAGTGGTTATATCTTATGTTTCTATCGCGTCTTGTTTTTGAGATATTTGAGGTGTCACAATTATAATTATTAGCGAACCGGATCTAAAAAATAGTACGTGTTAAAAAAAATACGTATATATTCTTATTAGGCGATAAGTATAAGTAAATAAACAGGATATTTTGAAGAAAGTACTCGACTCCTTTTTTTTTGTAACGTAGTGTTATCTTCAATCTACTGAAATTGGAGATTGTTCTCAGGAAATCAATGATTTAAACGTTTTATTTTGTATTGAAATGACAAGAATCTGTTGAACTCATGCAATGTTATTGCGATTTGTGCAAAGTTGTTCTAGGTTACGCACTTCTGTTTGTTGTCGCCGAAAATTTAGTACAGTGGGAATAACCGTATAAAATTGCATTGAAAAAAATGTCTTTTGCATATTATTAGGATCATTTCGAATTTTTGCTCAATGGTTTTTGAATAACGGCAGGCGTTAAAGTGCTTTACAATTTTTGCAAAACAGTACGTTTCATTCTGATTGTTGTACAGAGAAAATCGTCTACTGTGATTCTCTTTATTTAAGTGAACCATGAATGCGGGATTCGATGAATTAGAAAGTGCCGCCGTATGAAGAAAAAGTTGCATGATGGAATAGAGTTCTTTGTGGCTTAGTGCAGTATATACTGGGATCGAAGCTTTCTTCATCGCGTGGTTTTTACGAGCCATCAAGAAAAGAAATGAATCGGAACATATATAACGACAGCATTGATGCAAGCCTGCAAGACGTACAAAGATTGCGTTAAACTTTAAAGTCTATTTTTCACGATTCGCAGAATATAGCGAAGAATCAGGTAGAAGCGAGTCGGTGTCGTGATAAATGATTTTTGAAAAATGGCAAATTTGTCTTTTAAGTTTTAATACGGATCATATGAGATTTCTTTGAATCGAAAATACACCTCTTCCGTGACATTCGGAAAAATTATTTCACCAAGTCAGGAAAATTTTTCCCTAGAATTGTCGTTTACAGATGAGAAAGGCTGATGCGCTTGCAGAATAATGTCCGAGAGTTAAGACTTGGGTTTTTCCTCGAATCACGGTGACAGATGTAACGTCAACATTAAAGTAGTTAAGGTTCTTCGGCATCCCCGCAAGGTTTCAGATGGCACCGGAAAAGCGGATCCTTTGTGCCGTCGAAATTGTGCGAAATGGCTTCCTCGCGGTTCTCGTGCCAAGCGCTACAGAACAAATTGTTCTATTTTAATGTCCCGCAACTGGCGTTATACGTACGGTCATTTTTCTTTTATTTTATTTTAATACTCCTCTCCTTGTTCGAAATCTGGAGACCGAGCTACAGAGCAATACGACAGCTGAACTACCCGACAATTCATCGAGCCGTCTGCTTTGATCTATTTAATTTATAAAAATTTATTCGGTGTACATTTAAATTAGGTATAAGTGCATGCAAATGAGCGTCGATCATGGAATATCTCACCCTGCACTGGATTAATACACCACCGAATATTATTATATATCCGTGTTGCATACGATAATGAATTTCTTACTCGAAGCTAAACCTGTGGGACGAAGTCTATTTTATACATGCTGTTCGAGTGATCGATTGAACGATTTATCCCAGTTTTCTGCTATCATTTATCGTCGTTAACATTTTTGTGAGATAATGAAGTTTCGTACATTAATTTTTTGCCAAAAGCGATCCTGTAAAAAGTGAGGTGAAAGGAAAGATAATTATTTTACAGAGTGAAAAGAGGGTTGAATAAGTGTGAATATCAGAATTCGGTGCATTTAACTTTTCAATTTAACTTAGGGGCGGAATTGACGTTCGGTTTAACGTCAGAGGTGCTTTATAATAAATGCTTTAAAAATTTCCAGTCACTCGTAACCGCTTCTCGAGTGACGTCGGTGAGACGTACAGCCTGTAACGAGGATATCGTCAAGAGGCTATTACTCTGCTATTTTCGGTTCAAATTTGTTTTTTCCCCTACGTAAAAGTATTATATCGACGGTGCGAAAGAGGATTTATAACTCGGAAAATCCATTCCTCAAATTCAATTATAAACAGGAGCGAGCAGTGTTTTCGAAATTTTCTGTGTTACAAACAAGATAAGAGTGGCATAAATTTCTGACTTACACTGTATTTTCGTTGATACTCTTCCAGAATTACGTCAACTAATTAATTTTTATCGGGTGGAATTGTGCAATTGTATAACGCGTATCAACAATATGGTTACAGATTTTTTTTTAGGTTCCCAATTTCGTCAATTAGGTTCATCGTTAAACGACTAAGCTTATTTTCAAACTCTTTGCAATATGACATGACAATGACCAGCTGCATTATGCGGCAACATTTCCCTCGGAAAAGAAATACGCCTCGGCGTTAAAACAGGGTTTCACATCCGAAGTCATGTTATATTTATCCATCGTTCTACGAGTGAGGCTGAAAAGCATGCAAAGTTGTCGTTACGAGCAAGTCCATCACCGAGGAACTGGCGTAACTTTCGTGTTCCAGCATCTCGTTGGGTGTCTCCTCATCTGCGTTGGCGATGACGAGACTATAACGTCATCGAAGACGCCGGGACACGTGATATTTCCCAGCCATTGTTTCTCGCAGGCGAAGGAATGCGTTCTGGATGAGATTCAAGTCTGTCAAACAGCTAGGGAACGGCCAACGGCCAATATGCCACCCGCGCGTAGTTATATTCTTTGTCAGGGTTACTTCCAAAACTGCGAAACGTGCCTTGCGAAACGTATCTATATAGATTTGCAACAACATGTCGTCCTTCGGGGTGGGAAAAAATTATAGCCCGCCGAATTACTTCGTCCTTGAGCGAATATCGCCGATAAATTTTAGGCCCGAAGACATCCGAAGTTCAAATAGGTATTTTTATCAGACTTTTCAAGATTAATATCACGCCGGCGTACAATGTAATCCTTGGGAAAAACAATTCGCAGGTTGCACGGTCGGTCCAATTTGATCCTAACTAATACATCTCGCTTTGAAGAGCTCGACGGCTTCACGTTCTATAACTGATACCTCCTACAACCGTTGACGTATTTACATTTTTCAACTACACGACGGTGTTATACCTGAAGACCCGCGACGTCGGCCTGGCGCCGATGTGTGAGCCGCGGTAACGAGCTAACGACTGAAAACGTCTAAAACTAGATTTCACGTGTTAAAGGAACTTGAAATGCTCTACTCTGTGCCCGATGCAATTCCCGAATCTTCTATTTCCGGTTTGCAACCACTCCTTTACCGCTTTACATGTGTGCAGTGACGTCCCACCTCCGCGTGACGTTCGCCAAATTAAGTTGATCTACGTCGGTCTCGACGCCTCTGTTTTCCATCTCGAAATAGAGAGTGTTTGTTTGTTAATAAAGTCTGTCAGGGTTGCACCGTCATTCGCGTAATCGCAGTGGCGATGCATGCTTATGAAAATTTGAAAAAGATCATTCGGAAACAAAGATTCTTTTCAGTTCGTGTCACTATCTGAATATGATTTTACCCATTGTCACGGTACCCAAAAATTATTACGGAATTTTGAAAATATTCTATGCTGCAGATTGTGGACAAGCATGTAGCGGAATGTTCAATCGATATTCACTTCGAAACTTCCCGATTAAATGTATCTTAGGAACGAGTGGAAATCACTTTGGTACCCACCCAGATTGATCGTGCAGCAGATCCATGTCGCGACCACGTGTAAACACGCGACGTGGTCTCTAGGTTGTTTATTGTAGTGACGCAACACCACGGTAGAGCTTCGAAAACGGAAATCGATCATCCACGTATGTATGTTGTGTGGAGGTGTGGATTGGAGATACAAAAATAATTTTTAATAACAAACACTGCAGTGATAGTTTCTCGTTACGTGATAACGGTTTTTATCTGTAAAATGACAATAATTTGATTGCAATTTTGTGTGTTTCATTGAAAATATTCTTAGGTTACAAATAAATGAGATTCCGCAGTCATCACAATTGTGATTTATATCAGTTGTTACAGCTAGAAGTGAATCTGCAACACGATTAATTATATTTTTCGTGTGATATAAATTTTTCCCACTCGTGATCAGATATAAATATAAAATACATGTGCATTGAATTTTGGGCGATACAATCTTACCAAGTCCACCCATTCAGTCTTCGGACCGTCGAATTTTCCATTCGGTACGGATGCGAAAGTTTTCAGCCTTTGTCATCATGCTAATCGACGTTTCGTTCCTTGGAATTTTGCCACTGCTTGCAAAGCGGCTGTAAAAATCAAGTGCAAAACTGTGGTACAGGGAGGGCGGGGGGGTTGAAGAATTTACAGCAGTGTGAGAAGGTAGACGAAAATATACAACTCGAATACTACAGAGACTTATGTGTAATCGATGCAACGTTACTTTCAAATACCCAATAGTGAGTAGAAAAAATGCAATGATTTCAATTTTCTACTTGATTAATTGGTTCCGCCGATTCCTCTTATACGAACCTCGGCACGTGTAGAGTAATGAAAAATATTCATCCAAAGGCAAAAGTTGTACACGGAACCGCCGGTTAATGCACGTGCGTAATGATATAAATTTGCGGTTGAATAACGCGGCGATGCTCTCTCTCATCCCTTTATAAACCTCGTCTGAAGCAATTCAGGCCCGCAAATACAGCCTATAAGAGATCTCTGAAAGCGAAAGTCAAGTAAACAGTTCCCGCTGCGAATCAAGTTATGCAACTCGCACAAACTCCGCTTAGATCACGAGTGTCGCTTGGTTAATCCTGCGGTAACGCGTTGAAAGCATTATGGAATATTGCGGCCTAGAACTTCGCTTCGCGTGCTTTTAACCATTTTCTTACTCTTCTTCTTGCACAGGACTGCGAGCGTGCTTTCACACGCGTCCTTTCATTTTATACAAGTATTAGTCGTTTGCCCTTGGCTGCAGTCTTCGCGAACAAAGCTCTGAAATTGTTTACTTTTGGTTGTACACAATGCGACTCGTTTGAAAAACATGGTTTTAAAAAAATTCATCATTTCGTCTGTCAGCGTTGTTTGTCTACTGGTGACAATTTCTTGACTTCCCGACTTGCCAAATTTTACGATGCTCCGATATTTTAGATCGTTTGGTCGCCAATTATTCAGTGTTCACTTGAATAGTTCCACGATTGATTGATCGCATGTCAGAGATTTATGATTTCCACTCGAACCTGATGATATGATACTGAAAATTGCTACTCTGCACTTTCTCAGATCTAGGCATCGTTTATTGCACAAACAGTTAATTGGAATCAAAACAGGGTTTGATCCGATGTACCATATACTTCAAAACTTCTTTCACTGCGTCATGGAATCCAACGTTTGCATTCATTCTCTGATACCTCTATTTTCAGCACATATTCAGAAGTTTGAGACGAAATTAAAGTCGTTACCGGTATAAAGTGACGCTGAGTTGGCGAAGCGTCGAGAAGGTCTGCGGTGCAGTTATAGAGGGCTAGAGGTAAGGACGACTATCTCCGTGTATAGAAATCATCCATAAAATAAAGTGAAACTGTAAAATGGCGTAGCTCTATCAAAAGCTCCAAGAAACGCCAATCATATCGAACCCTGATTGCTAAGCGTCAATCAGATTTTACCTTTATTGCTTACAAGCGATCTGTTGAACCACTATTTCTCCCTTTTTGGTCGACACTTGTTCAGTTCAATACCCGCATGAGATACTTCTCCTTACCTCTACCCTCCGTAAGTGCAGTGCAGCAACGACCAGTTAGCACAAAGCGGTTCCCTAGTTTTCCCGGCCAATTACCAGCCGCGCTACGCGACCTCCTGGTTTCTGGTTTCCCTGGTTTCCTAGCTGGTCTGATGTTTCCTGGCTCGCGGCCTCGCCGTCTCAATTAGAGCCTCTTGTCGCTCGGTAGTACGAACACGATGTACGTATAACCATACCGTCACGGTGCACCGCTGCAGACGATCGCCATGTGCCTCGATCTGCGCCGAAATACCGAAATAGACCACATTGCGCGTTTACCGTTTTCAGTTCATAAGGAGCCGGCCCGTTTCTAACTCTCTGCCCCGTACATGCTTACGCCTTGAAGCTTGACGGGTTTTTCGCCCGCCGGAGGTGCAAAAGACTTTGGTGGAAGCTACATCTCTGCATATTCGGGAATCCTTGTCGTCTTTCAGTAGAGTTCACCTCAAAACGCGGAATTTTCTACTTCACTGGTTGTCTTCTCTGCGGATGCGTGTCGTCAGACCCGTCATCGCTTCTCTACCGTCTCAAATTTGGCGAAGAGCTCAAATACCGTCGTGCGGATCCGGCAGCAATGCCAATTTGACGTTCCTCGTTTTATTCGAAGCATACGGAACACCGGAATTCGTGTTTTGACAATATCGCTTGGAAGCTGATCAGGAGATTCTGCAGCTCACGGGAGACGGGACATGAATTGAAACCGACATATGACGAGCTGCTAGAGGCCTCTAAGATCTGGTTTCGTCCATCGTAAAGGAAATGGAAAAGCACCGATCGCGAGTTAGACGCGAGCTGGGTTTCCGATGCACGAGCAGCTCCGCTTCTCTGATCCTTCTATTTCCGGTTCGTAAACACCTCCGGAAATAAGCGGCTGGGACGATCGGCGGTTGAAAATTTCCGGTTAGATGTCAAGTAGGGCGATCGACGAGAGAGTGATTTAGCGATATTCTCTATTCAACGGCGACTAGCCGAGATTCAAACTCCATGAACTCGCGGAGTCGCAAGTTTCATGCAAAGAGTGATTGGCGGTAATTGCTTGAACAATGCCCTGATCCACTTTCGGAGTTACTTGAAAGGAAGCATTAGAAATCTTGAGATTGTTGTTTGATGTATGTTTCATTCGCACAGCGTTTAGAGCGGTGAAAATTTATAGCGAAATGGTTACGTGCGCTGCTAGTCGTGACATATTCGGACAGGGAGAAGATGGTTTAATAAACGTCCTAGAATATCGTCTCAAAAGTGTCATAAGAGAATAGCATTTCCTGAAAGAAAACGTAACTTTATTATATCGTATTTCTGAATTGCGTATCAAGAAAAAAAAAAAAAATCCTGCAAATAAAAGCAACGAAGTAAAAATAAATTCATGCAGGCCGCCGCTTTTTGCTTCAATATGTTATCAGGGGACGAAGAGGATCGACTTTTTTTCCTCCGTTACCGTGTAAATAACACGAAGCCGTGAACTCGCAGCGCGGAGAATGACGAGACCTTCCCAATTTTTTACTTCATCTTAACTCGACCGACGTCAGGATGGAAAAAGACGAGATGATAGCGCCGGCAAATCTCTTTTCCACGGTATCCATCATTCTTGGTAGAGGCGTATATTTATAGCCGATCCGTACATCGCCGTCTCCTATACATGCATAGTTACAGTCTTACGGATTGTATTCACGGGTGCTCACCGCGTGTCCGCATACGTTTGCACACCGTCAGGAATAGTGATAGTAGTAGGCTTTGAGATAGTCGTGACGTCATTCATTAGCACCTTCGTCGTTTCTAAACCGATAAACGTTTGATTCCGATCGTGAGATTGTCCGGTGATCCTTGTTTCCACGAGTGAAATGTCGGTGAGATTATTTTAGGGGTTTGGTAGGTTTTTGAAAAAATTTTCCACCGCGACTAGAGAAAGCCTGAGGAACAAACGTCGAGTTCGTCGTTCGGCCAAAAATTTCAGCAGACACAAACAAGTGCTAATACCGTCGATAAATGATGCAGAACAGCTGTCTACAGCTTTATACATTTCTATATGCATATTGTGCTAATAGTTACTCTGCTCTTGGCACAAACTGCGACTCTTTCTTCTGTGAGATATTTTTTACATTTGTCCAGAAGGTGGAAAACCATAAATTTTGCAATGTTTTAGCTTGCAGCGTTATATCAGGCCAATCTGTCACCTGATAAAATTCAATCAATTACTACAAAATTACCGATGGTGATGGCGTTATTTCATAGCTATATAACGTTTTGAAAGAATATCCAGTTACTTGTGTAACACACGTAATACACGATGGTATCATAAATCAAGTCATTATACGGAGAGAAGTGATTTGCTAAGTCAACTAATATTCATTTGACTGACTGTCAGCCAAATTAGAGAGAAAAGAATGATTTATGAGTTGAAAAAATTTCACCGAATTTGAAAGAATGATGAAAATCAATTGTTGTAATCGCCATTGATTTGAATGAACTAAAAAATACAACATAAATTCTAAAAACTCCTTTCTTATTCTGTGCAAATCAATATGATCCTGGAAAATAGGTCGGGACGCGTATATACATGTAATATGTGGGATGGATAGTTGAAAACCATAAATTGGATCAAGATCATATTATCACAGGAATGTGGGTCACGGTATTGAGAAAGTAATATTTTTTTCATCAAATTTCGATCGTTTTACAGCGTGAAATTTATTATTGACCGCTGTTTCCGTGGGTAGAATATTATCTAGGTCGTACGGCTAGCGAATTTTTAACCGCATAAATACTCGACGAAACCACGTGATTCTTAAGTGAAAAGAACCCGCTGGTACGTTGGTGAGAAAATTCTGCCGGCTATTAATAATTTACTTAAACATTATAGGCATCGTGTATATCCGGTTGAATCCTGCGGTGGTCTTTGTTCGAATAACGATCGATCGCAAAAAGGCGGGAAAGAAAATGAAAAGATGAAACAACTTGCAAACATATTTAAATGAAATTTTCGCGTGCAGACTTTCGAACAAGCATTGAATGAAATTAATTTCGAAGAGATTTGAAAATTTTAGAAATAAAAAAATGCTGTTCACAAAAATTCGCTTGGACTACGATAATTTTTATGATCCAAAGGCCGAGTTCACTGCTCGTCAAAAACGCACGTGCGCTTGCAAATGTGGGTGAGACTTAAAGCACATACGTATGGATTTGCGGAGGTGAGATTGTCTGAGTACTTGCTGACACTAAAATAAAAAGCTCTAGCTAATTCCGGGATATAGAGGCAGGTATATTTATAATCATGCCTTTGCTTCATGCTTAATACTCGAGGAAGACGAAGGACCGTCACTTTTGACTGCCCTCCTACATTCATTCCCCTTGCCGATTTTGAGACGTAGCGAAAGCACGCGGCTTAGGAAGTTGCGTAATTGCATGTTCATTCATAAATTAGTCGAAAGTCTTGCTACGCGGTACAAAAAGGAACACATAGTGCGGGAAATGAGGCTCGTCAACGGGGAACGAAGAAGGCAGGGGAATAAATGCTCATTTTTCAATTTTAGAAACTGTTACGTCGTCGGTTTCTTTAACAGCCTTTCACTTCTTTTTATCATTCTGTACCGCGCTCATGTTCCGACGTCGGTTAAAGCTCCGCGCACTTTAAGCCGCGATCATTTCGAGAGCCTTGCATTTTCAATGTCGTCGATCAATCAATGCCGAAATATTACTTCCCATTTTCTGTATTACTGCGACACCTGGCTGATTTATATTGCGAGAAAAAATATATTCAAGACACTCGTTGCGTCTCTGATGAATTATCATCCAGGTGTGACAAGATCGATCGGTAAGATCTTTTAGTTAATCCTCTGAAATCAGCGGAAACTGCACGAGAACTTTCAAGTCTCAATAAATTATTGAAATGGTTAAAATCATTCGAAGTCGTTTGATCGTCTTTCAAATCTAGATAATCTTTTTAAACCCCCGACGACGTTAAAATGATGTTAAGTTCGATCGTTTAGATCACGTTTAGTTTCACGTTGTTTTACGGTGAAATATTCTAAAAATCGTGAATTATTTTAAACTCGAGATCTTTGCGGTAATTTCAACAATCTTACTTCTATTCATTCTCGGGTTTTGAGTCCTTCCTTCGGAACACGAAATTCCCCAGAAACTACGCAAGTCAGACGTAAGCGAGCACGTTGCGAGTCGTAGTTAGTTCCGGCTGAAATCACGGCGTCCGCGTGGATTTGCAAATTAATGAAATAGCCGAGGTTTCGCGTGTAAAAATAAATCAGCCGTAATCCTCGAAGATGTCGGAGATTTCGAAGACAATTAGCGAGCTGCAGACGAACAACAATTAACGGAATCCCCGCCGGTCAGATAACGATTCCACCTCTCGTTCTAGGCTGAGCCGCATCTCGACATGGCTGGAATTTGTTATTGGGCAAAGATCGGAGGTCGATTGGGGAAGGTCCGTGTTGGAAATACCTCGGACCGTGGTGAAAAGGGAAGAGTGACCGAAAACGTGATAAATAGTCCGCTCGCAATGAGACTAAACGAAGGAAAGCGCAACACTACCGCTTTCAAAAATACACGGGAGACGCTTTCCGCCGCGGAAAAGCTTATGTCAGACCCTATTCCAACCATAACTTTACGACTCCGACAGCCGAATATATATATTTATATGTATATACATATATATACATATATATGTGTCTGGAAAGTCAAGTCTGACGCTCGGCCATTCGTTTATCAATGTAACCCTAGGATCGTTGGATGTATTCGAAACGGAATGTGCTTTGTATAGTCTGCAGACTTTGTCTAATTGCTGAAAATGAGTGTTGGCACGATTACTACGGGATTTATGTTCAAAAATTGGCTGCTGGATAAATCGGTAAGGAAAAAGACCGACCGGGAAATTGGAAAACCCGATCGACAATTCAGCATGGTTATTTATTTATTGCGTGTTTTAATTTCCGCACACGCTTGATGCGAAGAAAGTCCAGGAACTGGATCGTAATTATTACTGTAGAAATATGTAAATGTACGCAACGCATCTGTTGCTCTGTTAATGTTTTCACGATTATGGATGAGTGAAAATAAACTGTTACCCTGTTTCGCGGGTTCAGGTTCGGCTTGGCTCAGCGTCTTTATACGGAGAAACTAATATTGCGTATCAAACTGTTGATCGCGTGTCGTGATAACTGCTGTTTCGATGTTTATGTAAACTCGACCTTCAGCTTGGAAGATTTTCCACATATTTTGCGAATAAATTATCGGCAGTGTAATTCAGATAAGCTATCGCAAGAGTGGAAGAAAACATTGAAACGTCCAATTTATTCGGCCAGAAATACGAATGCTGTAAACACCTTTGATGCGATTACCGATTACAGGACGGACTGTAATTTTGAGGGATGGTTAAAAACTGAAACCGCTTGTTTCCGTCTGTCTGACCGTTATCTTGGCAAAACATCAATTCTGAAAACGCTGTATTTTTTTTTATTACGTTTTTTTGTTTCGGTCTCTTTTCCTTTGTCACTTATATTTAATGACAAAGTGTTATTATCTGGTTTTTCATTGTCCGCAAAAATCCGGCGAGAAACGTTTTCCTGTCGCGTAAATCTCTGAGCTTAATTTTACCTATCGGAACAGGTATCGCGGTGTGTTGTTCAAACATCTATAACGATAAGTCACGCAAATCAAGATTGCGTGTTATTTGCTAAGCAAAACACAGTATTGAGCAACGCGAAAAAAAAAAACTTGTAAAAATCCACGTTTATTATTGAAAACTCTCCAACTTTTGCCTTCAGAAGCCGGTCTGCCAGTCTGGTTAGATTTTAGAATACGCAATTTTGCGAACTTCTTATCGATAATCTTACCTTCTTCCATAGAATGATATAGTATTCATGCTTTTAATTGACGTTTCTGTAAAAAGCTTGACAGTTATCATGATAAAATTTTGTGTCACGTATATATTCGTAACAAACAAAAATCTCAAAAATTAAATGACGTACGTAAAATGTAATGCTGAAAGGCCCCTATCATTATTTCTTCAAACTTATTCGAGTGGAACTATTTTCGATGATATATTGTTTTCTGTAATGTTTTGAGTCGAATGTATTCTTGGAACTACGAAGCAAACAAACTGACGTGAAAATTTCCTTCCTTGTGAATTAAATCAACGATCAAAGCGTTGAACCGTCGGGAAATTTTAACGTGACTGGATATTCGCGCGATAGGTAATATTTTGGCAAATACTTGTACAAATTTGATTATGACGAGAGAATTATAGAAATCAATTACGAGTCAGATATTGCTAGAAAATGCCCTTGAGTCGAGTGCGCTGCGCGGCATGTAACGTGACGGCTTGTTACAATTTATTATATCAAACATTCGCTTGGCTACCGCGCTGCAATTGGCATGATGCGTTAACGGTGGTAGTTGGCGCGAAGCTTGGCCGACCCAATTCCCACATATAACGCGAATTTTAATATTTCGTCAAGCAAACGAAGATCAACGGAAGAACGGTAAAGTTTTCATCGGCGCTTCACGGCTTCACCTTCGCCTATCGGCATTAAATTCATTCAATTTTCACGTGCTAAAAGCCGAATATATATGTAGCAGAACATTCCGAGTCTCGTCGTAATAAAATTGATTTCCCCAGCGTGGGACCGAAATTAGCACGCGTTCAAGGTTTCCTCTCGGATTTGTTTTCCGCTGTCAAGCTTAATATCGTCGCGAAATTCCTATTTTTCCTCAGATTTGTTTTTTCATTCTTTTTTCTTCTCTCCCAAATTTCGCGCCAATCAAACGCGTCGTTCGTTACGTAAAGTGCGGGTACTTGAACCAATTCTCAAGGACTCGAAACCTCGCAATACGTACGAGGCGAGCTGGTGGTTTCACCGTGACGCAATGCTTAAACAAAGTCGAGCTTGCAAGCGCTGTGACTAGTTCGAAAAGACAGCGGCCCATCTCTCGCTTTTTCAACCTGAGCTTTATACCCACATGCGACGGAAAATAACGTGTAGGAATTTTCTTATTCCCCGCTTTTTTTTTTTTATTATGAAACCGGAGTTAATTTTATCTCGGCAAAGGTCAAAACGTTGCGATTGTCCGCCTGGCCAATACTGCAAATAGAACATGATAGTCGTTTCAAAGACAACGACGTTGCCGCAGGAATCACTGCGGGACAATGAAATTCGCATTTTACTGCAAGTGCGGCAGATGTTTTTGGCGCAATTCGAAAACTTACGTTTCTCAAGCCCACATAAAAGCTCTCAGCGATAAATAGTCGTCGATTGACGGGATATTTCTTGCCAAAACAATCCGACTTTCTAACTAAAAGCTCCCACTGCAGCACACGGCTCCATCTTTCGCGCTTTATCGGAAACTTGTGAACGAAACACTTCCTGCAAGCTCGCACTCTATTTTAGACGAGCTTTTGCGGCATGCTGCCACCTATCGACCACTGGGAAAACTAATTCCCGTATATAAAATAATCCGCGACGATATGGGTGTTCGTCTTTTATCCCAGAGACTCGTAGCTTGTATTCCGCATCTTGTCAGTAGCCTCCGTTTTTCATTTTCACCGAGGTTTTCACGTATTTCATTAATTTTAAGTTCTCAATTCATAGATTTCACGCTACGGGGATTTTGACTATCGTCATTTCCTTGAATCGAGTGAAATTGAAAAAGGACAAGGAATGAATTCACAAATTGGGTTCTCGGATAGACGGAAAATTCTTGACAACGGACCTCCACCACTCGCTAAATCAAATAAATTCTACAGGATGATTCGTAGATCAACGTTCGTTTGAATTGATCAATGCTCGTTAATTGTATAAACTTTTTGATGACTCAATTTAGAAATGATGTCGAAAAAAAATATTAAATTATTACAAACATGAAACTAATTTCATCTTGACCTAATGCTTACTTCATTTGTAGTAATATTAATGAGTAGAAGAGAGGCTCGTCAATTAGTTTATGATCTACATTCTGAATTTTCAATTTCTTCAGAATAACACCTCTGATATACTTATTATTATGATACTGCTGTGAAAATAAACGTACTATTTGTAAGAAAATCGTGTGTTTAATGATTTGCAATGAAGCTTGCAGGCAATACTGTTCAGTGAAAAACAAATTCGGCGTAAAAAGCAGGCGTAAACACAGGGGTGCAATAGCAGAGCTTGTAGATCTTTTGGCTTCTGCAGAGGAATAATAGCACAGCTTTTACACAGATGTGCAATAACTTATACGTCCGTATAAAGATCCTAGGCAATTTGTAACTATCGTGGATAAAAAATGAAGCATTATTATACGGTCACTGACTTCGGGATTGGAAGCAGGGCTTCGAACAATCCCTGTTAAATCCTGATGGATTGAAATGCGACAAAACCTGCAGCTGGCAGCTGGTGAACCAACACCGGCCAAAATCGGGCAATTCTGTCATCGTTGTCAAATTTTCGAGCAGATTAATTCAATCGGAGCCAGAGACAAAGTGGAACCTGTACATGGTCCCGAGTATATATTTTCCTCCAAACAAAGAAGACTGATGTCTCGGATTTGCGCATGTGCGATATTCTTCACCGCGTACTCTCATTGGCGCTATTTCATGCCCCGAAATGCCGTCGCAGACTTATATTATACCCATGCGGTCTATTTCTCACTAGTAAATCTTTTCTTGGAAGATGAGAGTTGAACGATCGTTGCAGTTCGTCGCTTAACCGTTCCACCGCAGCTGTCTTTTCCCATCTTTCGCTAATCCTCGCGATGCTGCGGACTTTGAGCTTTCCCGCATTAAGCACTCGTGGCACGTCCGATCATTTTCCAAACTCGTCACACGAGACGACGAGATTGCAGATTTTCCGCCTCGATAAATCGCATCGCAGATTTCCTTCCAATCAGTTTTCCTGTCCGATTCATTGGACCGATTTCATGCACTCGAGGTTATTTCATATTTATCGTTAGAATATAGGTATACTTATAGTCCGTTATGATCTGGACTAACTTTGCAGGCGATGAAATACTCAGTGAACATCAATCATTTGAAAATTTGTCGAAGTTACGCTCTAGGTACAAAGCGTGACAAAAGTTGACTCCGAAAACGGGATGTGCTTGCACGGTTGCAAATTATAGCGTTGCAATTGGGTTAGTTGAGAAAGCGTGCGATAATGCATCCAGTGTGATTCTTACTCTAGTTAATATTACAGATCACAGTCGCTCAAGGTGTACGAACTCCTTAATAGTCTACCGAGTCTTGCACTGCTGAAATGCAAAAAATTAAATTGCAACTCTCGCGAAGTTGCCGTTCAGTTCAAGCCTCAAAGAGTTTAACGGTCACTCTTGAATCTTTCCGATTCTCGTCTTGGAAATATTTCCACCGTTGCCGAAAACGAGTGTATTATCTAATTAAATTTAAGTTGACTTTCACTTCAGACTATTGAAGTTAAATGTGCCTACTCTCGCTCCTTTCACTCTTTCGCTCATGATTTTATTCTCATAACGTAGGTATTCGTGTAAATGTAAATTTACCTAGATGGGAATTTTATACGGATATTGTGCGAGTTCTCGCTTTCCATCTTTTCCATTCTATTTTTTTTTTTTTTTTTTTTTAATAAACAACCTTACAGAGTATTTTCGAACAAATTTACTCAGGTACATTGGAAATATATTATTGTCCAGCTGAGATACAAGAAATCATTTGCTGTACAGTTGCAGGCATGAGAATATTACGCGTAGATTTGATTGGACTGCTCGGCTTCGTCCAAAAATAAATTCGAGTGCACCAAAACCCAAACAATAATAACTGAGTTCGAAGTACTAACTCGATATCTGATTTATCACCGAGGGGAGGCTTCAATCTCGAAATAGCGCGGTTCTCCAGCTGCACGTATGTACGTACATACGTTGTCCTAAATCGTCTATAGTTTTGCTCGAACTCGTTTCGTCGTGCAATCCGCCTTTTCGATTTCGCTTTACGGGTCTTGCACTTCGTGTTTTGTTGCCCGAAGTTTCAGACGGTGGTCACTTAAGCACGGCTGTTTATCTTCGTAAAGAGCCAGTCGTAAATTCACGTTCCGCAAATCCGTTCCGCTGGTGGGTGGAAAGCCTTGCCTATTCCTCGCGCGGGGCGAATTATATTTAGTGAGGAGACGAAACAAACCCACCGGCAGTCCCGATCAGTGATAGGAAAAATTGTAATTATTCAATTAAATTACAAGTTACATTTATATTTTGTTATCGGAGAAGCATAAAATATGAATTACCAAAATTAAAATAAATTACCAATTAGAAATGGTATTCGCACATAATTATTCACGGAATACAATGTACAAATGTAATTTGTATTTGATTTTTTTTTACAATCACAAAAGGTAAACGTAAATTATCTTAATTGCGAAATACAACGTAATTCGCATCACAGTTTCTTTCTGATCGCAATAAACGAATGCAATTTGGATTTTATGTACAAGGTACTTTAAATTAAAAATTTACCCAATTGGTATTATGATTTTATTTTCGTTCTTACGACAAAATACAAAGCAATTGATCTGTCTGTTTATAAATCAAATCGAAAACGTCTCAAACTTTCCACTTCCTTCCGACATAACTGCAGCCCTCTTCCGTCTTTCGCTCTGCTTCGAGCGAATAGTTTTCTTACAAAATTGCCTCGTATCTTCATTAATTTATAGAAAAGTTTTCGCCAGCAGGTGCCAAAGTATAATTTCTTTCTCTGTCCGATGTTTCCCCGAAATACGAGCATCGCAGCCGGTGCAGCAGTCGCCGTTAGAGTCACTCCGTGGGGACTTTATGCTTATTCCGTAACCGTGAGACACACATGACTGATGCAAACGTTCTCCTCGGAGTTTATCTTACTGCAGAATGTCAATTTCCTTCCAGACCAACCGGCCGTTAACAATGCCGAAGCGAAAGCTCCTGATCTTTCTTTATCGCTGTTCTCATCCTATGAAACAGGAATGACGCAGGAATTATCACACCGCCAATTGCCAGGCACACTCTGCGTTCACAAAACTGACGAGCGTCATAATTATAACTGTAGAAGAGCGTGTAATGGCGTCAATTAGTTGTGCGATAAATTCCTCCTGCTTATAACGCTTATACACATATATTATAGATATATATATATGTATATTATACATATATATATATATATATATATGTATACACCTTGTCGAAAAATAATGGCACCGAGATGATGTTTATACATCCTGCGGCTTGCGGAGTCTCTGATGCGTGTACGTGTAGAGGTATTCACCCAACTCTAGTCCCACAGACTAGACGGACGGTTTGTTTCGTAAGTAGAGAGTGAAAATTGGACGTTTCATTTCCCTGATGCTGATGGAGGATTACAGACATTCATTTCTTACCATTTATACTATCGTTTGAAATCTCCCGAGGCTGCATTCGTATCTTAAATGTGTATAAAATTCACAACCTTGTATTCGAATTTTGTAGTTCATCAGATCATTCTATAATAATTACTATAATGAATAATCTACATTTTTAAGGAGTGCGTGAATTTCTTATACACATCAGCTAAACTACGCATGTATCACACGGGACAGTAGCTACGTACTTCGTTTCAAATTACAATGAGGGAGTTATTATACCTCGATGTATTAAATCTCTCCAATCAAATTCAATGGGTTCATAAAAATATTCATATCAGTTTTGTAATATATATATATATACCTAAATTCAACCGTGGCGTATTTTTCTATCAAATTTGTAAATAAAAGACACAGTCTGAAGAATCTTGTGCCTTTTGAAACTTCGTAAACCTTGGTGAAAAACATTCGAATTGTGATCGACGAGAGGAAACGATGAAAAATAAAACTCTTTAATCATTCGAGTTGTTTGGAGCCGTGATCGCAGTCTTTGTTGATCCTGTGGTAAGTGATTGGACACAAACCTCTTCGCTGCGATTCATCGAGGGTCCAAATATATATTTCGAGTGTGCGAATTTATAGGCATTAACACGTCTCGTTTGTACGTATTTTTTATTCCCGTAGTTGTATTAACCTTCGTAGAAGCGAAAAAATAGTAACAAACAGCTATGCTCGTGCGATATTTTCTTGAATTTTTTATTCGCAGCGATAACGTCACTCTCGCGCATGTAAATTCAACCGCTGATTCGAATATGTAAAATAATCCGAATCTGATGTTAAGACTGAGATTTCAAAATTCTCGGACTAATTACCTGCTACAAGAACTGTTTTTTTTTTCTCACAAGTGATTCCGCTGATAAAACAGTAAACACTTACACCATGTACAAAAAATTATTAGATAAGACAACTCACGGTCATCGTATCTTATCAGTGTATGAACCTTGCAACAATTGAGTAATAAAACGGTTGATCGATAAGCGCGTATAATCTTGTTCAATCTAGCTGCACCTTGTTCAGCCGAGACGAGCGAATACAGCGTTGGATAATTATCCATTAAACACCTGTAAAGGTTAATTCTCAAGTGAATTAGAAAAGGGACGCATAATCCAAACACTGCCGAGTGATTTTCTATAATTCGTTAGTGCGGCTAAGCATTCATTTATTTGTTGTACTCGCGACGACGTGGACACATCACATGTTGTGATTACGTCGTCCAAGTCGCCAATGGACAAATGCCAGCTTTCGCCCTGTACCGGTTTTAGAGTAAAACAGTCAACGCAGCGAAACTACACTGCGTTCATGGGAAAAACGAACAGGCGCTTGACTAAATTTCGTCCAGTTTGGTCAGATTCCACTTAACGCTCTTTTACCCTCTCTTCATCCAGCTGGCCAGGCCCGGCTGTAGGAGGGCAGGGATCCAGCTCGCATAAACTTTGCACCGAGTCTTTGAGCAGAAACTAAACCTAAACTTTGAGCAGAGACAATGCTGTCGATATGAAAATATTGAAGCGTGAGCTCCTAAAAATGGCTGATCCTTTGGATGATAACTTCAATAAGGACGTAATCGGTGAGGAAGCAAATCAACGTAACAAAATTGTACTCAGATTGCCTCCTTATCATTGCGAACTTGATCCCGTTGAAAAGTTATAGCCGTTGATGAAAGCGTATGTAGAATAACTTAGAAATCAACATTACTCGAAGAAGTTAATGAGATGGTAACAGTCGAGCATTGAGGTAATTCTGTAAGGCGCGTTACACGAGAGAAAGGAGGAAGATCGTGGAAAGTTGATGAAACAGCAGATAGAATGATTGACGAGATGCGACCATCCATAATTAACGTTGACGAGAATCATCAAATTATTTTTGAATTTATTGAACAAATTTTATCAGTGTACAACATAATAAAGGACAAGCATTTAGAGAATGAACAGTGTTCCATATTAAACTGCTGTTCAATTGAGTATAACTTTATTGAAAACACTTAAAAAAGGGTGAAAATATTAAATACCGATGAATAAGCAAATTATTTTCGTTTTGATTTGTACAAAATGTATAAATACGGGAAAAAATCATATAGGCCTGTGTTAGACGATTTACAGAAGTGAAAACATGCGAGTGCGATTTATAAATTATTCTATCGATTCCAGTCACAGAGTGTGGATTTTACACCAAGACGTACAATAACGAAGCATACGATACTGATTAGCGCGCCTCATTAATTCCACTTCAACCCCACTCCGTCCGAACTTGGGCGAGGGCTGGTCGTTTTATCCGTGAACGCGGTATAGGATCACAGAATACGAGTTACAAACTTCGGACGCGGTCTTTAAGTGCTCACAGCAAGTTAGAATCTATTTTCACGGTGCGGTGTAACTCGTAATATCATAGCTGAAATAGCCCAACTCTTCCCTGTGGCATCAGGGTTCGGCTTGTAACAACTTTGAGATATCGAGTACATACCCGCATCCACTTGCCGGCATTTGTGTCGACTTCAAAAACGTTCAAATAGTACTTGATTGGACAGCGCATGTAAAAAGGGTTGGCTAGGGCACAAATGTGTTGGACAATATTATAATTCAACATTCATCGTTGCAGCCTTCGACCATTTAAAAAAAATCGGAATCTAAAATTATTGTAGTTTCAGGAGTACCGGTTTGTTTTCCAATATCAATTTTTAGTAGCCAGATGATTCAAAAGTCATTTTACCCCATTATATGATGATGAATAGCAGTCCTCCACCGAAGCCTTTCACTCGGCTGACGAATTGAAAGTAAAATTGATTTCCGTGTCTACAATAACTCGCGCTTTTTTATCTTGATATTCTAAATATACACTGAAGAAAAACTGACTTCACTCAGTAGACAGTTTTCTGTAAGCATCCTAATGACACTTGGATAAAAGCGCATAACGCAACAATTTTTTGCGCTTGTTTAATCCATTGAACCTGTTGCTCAAAATAATTAAACTTGTGAAAAAAAAATTATTGTCCAAGTTTTGAAGCAACACCGTGTTATGATTACTCGATACTTTTCTTCTCCAAGTAACCTAAAATCAAAAGTCGGTTATTCAACTACGCAACGGATGAAATGTCGCTAGCGTTATGTAAACCAGTAAATACGGTTACGCGTCGAGTATTATAACATTTTTGAATAGTAGAAAGAGACATTAATACCGAGAGACCCGAGGGCGTTCGTTTACTAGAGATAATTTGTTAGCGGACCGAAGCTGTGCCATCTGTTGTTAATTTGTCTTGAAAGTTTGAAAATTCCACCCAGCTGACTATACGTTAGACTCAATCGGGACAATTTTTTCCTCTTTCAATATTTCTCCCGTCCAGTTGGTGCGCCGTCTGTAAATTAATCAGATACAAGGAAGGGACATTTGTGCAACCGAATACCCATCGCGAGCAGAGTTGATATATTATATGCGTGTGACACCGATCGGCCGAAGCGACGAGGATGTGTAAGTACCTAGTAAAGTGAACTCGGGCGCATTTAGGCATCTATACCAGTGTGCAAAGTGTTGTTGGTCGCACTACGTGCTGACAGCAGCGACGAATGATGTATTTATCTCTGTCCAGTCATTAGCAACCATGAGATCCGGGGCTCAAGAAGCTCGCCAACTTCAAAGACGTCCCCCTATTTTTATCCACCATTTTACCGAAGAGATCGTCACACATACACTAGAAAATGGGTGAATTTACGCGGTTGCGATAATTTATCGAAAGGTTTGACACGCGCTCCAGAGGGAAAAGGTTCGCCCGTTCACAGCTGTGGCTCTCATTCACACCTCATTGTCCGGAGACGAGACTCAATCAAGCATTTCCCCGCAGTTCGTTTCCCCGCTTGTAAAACATGCCGTGCTTAGATAGAAGCCCTCCGGACTTTTGGCCAGCTATTCTTTGATCCGCGTGCAAAAGAGACACGACTGCAGCCGCGGGTAGGAGACTCTACGAGCGCATGAACATTAGTGAACGTCTCGACGATTTTTGAGCGAGCTTTGCGGTGTAGCGACGGATTCGTTGTTATAATTAACCCCGAATGTGCTTTCTTACATATGTCCAGTGAGTGTAGCCACTTCTTGTCGTGGTTCAGCTTCGTTCCGCGGGCGTATCTGTTTGATGACATTAGTCATTCACTGCCGCTGTCAGAGGTTGGAGAGTCTTCGTTTATCTCGGAATCTTGGATGGATCGGCGAAATAATGTGGAACGGTGTGAAATCAGGTGGTAGGTTGCGAGGCGTGGGTGACGGGCGCCGGGCTTCGAGAGAGGGCTGCTCATTTCCTGGTCCAAACCGATTCCAACGTCGTTCGACCGAATAGTTTGGCGAACCTGGACGCGGCTAGGCACTATAAACGAATACACCGGCGTTAATTGGTGTTCAACTTGCAGGCACTACGCGATCATTGCTGAACGCGAGTAGATGCGGAAGGGATGCGAATGAACTCATGAGCGAATAGATATTTCCTTGACTTCAAGACGAGGGATATTAGAGTAATGGTCCGAGGCTAATTGTCATATCTTGATGAATAACGTTGGCCGAACCTGCTAAGTTTTATCAGGCAGCGGTTTCGTCAATGCTCCAGTTATTCTTCACACTTCTCGGATATTGCCAAGAGTGAAACAGCGAGTAAGAAAACTGTTTACTCGTTGCAGTTTCCGAGGCAAACGACCAGATAATTCCGGCCGGTAAATACTTGACGAATTACACGTGTTCAGGGCAGTACGATTGAATGGTCTGTCTTTAATCGCATCGATAATCCAGACAGTCTAATATTTCTAAAGTACACGATCCATTTTCTGCTCCGATATAACCGATATTCACAGTCCAGCTGTCAACGGGTTACAAATATCGCGTCGGTCCATAAATCAGAGTAAAAATTTTCTGAATCAATTCTGGTGGGCGTCGACTGACCGTCCCATGAATCAGCCGCGTTCCGGCGTCTTCTTCGTCCGCCCGAGGCAGGCATGGGAAAATGGAATGCGTGCATCTGATGTACGTTGTGCAGAATGCGAGTGTTACATGTCAAGGCGTTCCGTAGATGCTCGGCCAAGTCTTAGACGACGTCGGCCTGACGTCGCGGAGCAGCGACTAGCGACTAGCGACTAGCGACTAGCTTTCCATCGCTATCCTAATTATATTTATTTCCCCGTATTTCTGGAATTGGAAGCGAGGCCCGCAGCTCTGCTGATCCGCTTGGAGAGCGCCGCCCTCAGTCGCGCGTGGTCCTCCTCGGCTTGCGCATAACTTCCACGTTCTTGCATCCGGCCGTTTCTCCCCGCGTTTTCCACCTTCCACCACTTTTCAATCCCGACAGCTTCACCGTTTTCCAGGATTCTTCCACCGGGTCTCGAGTTAGTCTGTGAGCTTGTGCCGCGGCTTGACTTTCCACGGCGATGTTACCGCTGACCTTTGACCAATCGAGTATTTCTGCCTCCGTGTTCCATGGCGTCTTCACTTTTCTGAAACACTTTCTCTGCGGTTGTCAGAAGACCGTTTGACACCAAGAAAGAAAAGAAATTCACGGTCGTATACCGGGCTGGTTGAGGAGATTGTAGATTACTGCTAAGCCTCAAGAAGACTTCTGCAAATATCGTTCGAGAGCTGCGTAGTGACCGTTGAACCTGTAACAACTTGTCGACATTTGTTACGGTTGTAAAAAGTCCACAGTGAAAAAGCGCACAGTGTGGTTAAAAGTTGGTTTGTTCAAAGGCTCGGCTGTTCTCGTACATTTCAAAGTGTGACTCGTTGTTGTAGTGATACGAAAGGAATAGGGAAAATCGTTCAAACCATCACTGTCGCAATCATGGCCACCACCGAAGTCTTCCAAGACTGGGACTCGCCGCACGAAAATTTATCGAGCAAAACAACGCGAATGAGCACCACGAGAACGACGACGAAAACAACGACGAGAAGAGAGGTGAGCTTGATGCAACAACATTTGCGTTGCCAAACAGAGTATCGAGTGAAGTAACGAGTGCTGGGCCAACAAATTATGTTATTGTTTCGGAACTTGCGTCACGGAAAGACGTCATCCTTGTAATTTTTGGCCTGGAAATTCTTCTAAATTCAAACTTCTCGGCTTGACTTGATCAGTTTTAGTCGTTGTTAAGCCTGCTCCTGATCCATTTCATGTTTGCCACAAGCGGAAGCGAATGTCGGAATATGAAATTGTTGTTTGGCCTTTCGTTACGAAGCAGAACCAGGCAGCTTGAAGCGATTCCAAACAAACTCGCCCCTGCGTTAAGTGCTATAATCAATGCGTCAGGAAGGCTCCAGCTGGTTTAGCACAAGTTTAAGTACAGCTTTAATATTCCAGAATCATTCGAACACGCGGCTTGACTTTGTATTACTCAAAAATCCGATCACAGTGCGACGTTGTTGCTTGTTAAGTTTTTCAAAACGTCATCCACACTCCCTAACTGGCAAAGATTCGGCGCATAAAACATGGGCCAACATCGACACTGTAATATGATCTAGTGCCGTTCTCGACGAGTAAAAGTCTTATTCGTTTGGTAGATAAAAGCACTGAGCTTAGTCGATAATTTCCCAAAAATATCCCTTCGGTACTTACAGGCCCAGTCCAGGTAACAATTCAGGGATTTTTTGTTTTTCTAAACGTCATGCAGACATGCGGTCGTGACCAGACACGTGGGTGTTGTAAACTAGGTCAGGTCAGGTTAGTTTAATAAGGTAATGTCAGGCGGTACGATTTTTCCGATAAATAGAAGCTAAAAGCTGAGACATTGCCATTGGCAAACGTGCTGCAAACACGGGGCAAGTGGATTTTCATCGTGCAGAACGGATACAACAAAGAATTCTACCAACCAGATTCTAAAATAATATGTTGATTCACACGTCTTCGCGGCAGCTATGCCGCGTCTGGTGGCCTCTAAGCCTCTCCCTGGCTGCTGTGTATTTCCACAGATATGATTCCACATCTTTTCTCGTCGTTGATCTTTGGCACGTGCAGGATGAGCTCGTCGCTGATACCACATTCGATAAAATTTGTCCCGATCGCTCAATCTATAAGATTAACCATATCTTAAAATACCGAAGAATTTTTCAGCTTGCTAACTTGTAACAATTGTTCTTAATTTTTATGTTTCAGGTACGTATTGACAACAATCCTGCTACTATCGTCTACGAATGTGAGTTTCTCACGTCCAACTCTTCATTTTTCATTCGTCGAATCGTGCGCGATTTTTTGGATCGCCGAAGGTGCGTCGACAGCTTTATTATTGAATTTTGACAGCCGCGCTCAGCGCGTTTTACATTTTATTTGATATCTCTGAAATTTCGAACGCAGTAAAAATCAAAAACATTCTGGTTTCTTCTCATTAGTTGGTATTCAGGCATCGCGGGGATAGGGATTTCAACATTGCACGATGTAAAAATGTTATTCTCGCAGGAAAAACGGTTTATTTATGTTCCCCACAAGATTTCACTTTGCAGAATGCGCAAATTCACGTCTGGCTTACACGTTTCGCAAGTCTACATCGATGATCCCCTTGATACATCTTGCCGTCTAATCTTTGGTCCCAACTACAATTTTGCTAAACACGTATAAAAGGCATGAAACGAGGAATAAAATCGAAACGACGGAAATATAAACCCGCGAGTCAGTATCCACTTTTCCGCGCCATTAAACGGCTGCCTCGCATCGAAAATTGTTTCGATACCTATACGACGGCATTGAGCTCCCACGATCGCGTCAAATTCACATCTTGAAACGTTCGTCGTACGTTTACCCTGGCAGATGTTGGTGATTTTATATTGCTAAAATCTTACACAGCTATAATCTTGCGCAGCCGTGTTCGAGATGACGAGTCGTACCTACACCGAGCACTCGATTTTCCATGCAATATTTACCCGATGCGCCTATAACCATCCCCATGACAGTCCCGCCTATAATCGGCACGCCGGTTTATTTTCAGAATCCAAGGAGCTTTCGTACGCAAACGTCCTTTGGCTTCGCGATATTTTAATACCCAGTACGTATACGCGATACTAAGCAAGCCGTATGATGACGAACCTTGTCATCGTTGTTAAATAAATACAGAAGAGACGGGATGTACCAGGACGGAATTCGTCCATTAGCTTTTCGTATCAAACAGCGTTACACTTCTGTCGCATCAAAAACGTGTACTTATCGCACGTGATATATTGTCGTGGAAATATTCAATCAATCGAGCATATGTTATTTTAATATAACGAACGATCGTGTTTTTCACGTTCTAAAATCGAAGAACAAGAATTCGTAGGCTTTCCGTTGTATACGTGAAAAAAGTCTTGGCGCGGGGACTAAATGAGCTGTTAAACTCGATTTGGTTTATAATCTATTCCTTATTTTTATCATCTGCGTTGAAAAATATTCTCCACGCTTAATTACTCCGGTATTTTTTCGACGTGACTGATAACTTGGCTGGTCACACATATAATTTGACCCTCGTCTTATTACACTTGCACGCGTTTGTCTCAGCGACGATTTCCTCTATTCCTCCCAATCACCTACCTAGCCGAATCGGAGATTGTTATTTAAAATCACGAGCGCCGACTGCACGACTGCATTAAACGCTTGCATAGCTACGCGGATTCCGATCGTTCAGCTGTCATCGAGTCCTTTCGGGAACCGCATACCTGCGAGATTTCCATTATGAGATATCGGCTATGAATAGCTTGCATAAAGCAGTCGTGAGAATGCGCACCTCGCCGACGATTCGCTAGGACGGTTGCCAGGCCCATCTTTCCGCAAGGTCGGCTATACCTACCGACCATGCCCAAGCCTCGCGATAAATAGAGATTCAAATCGTAAATGCACGCCGTCGTCGGTGCAGCAAGTGTCAAGCTCACCGGGAAACGCGGCCATGGGTGATCGTTTTTTGGTGGTGCTTAAAATTAGTTTCCCAATCCTATATATTCCAGCACCACAGAGCGAATATCGTCAAACTGCAGCATCGGTTAAACTGCCTGTAGAGAATCGAAGGCTTACTTACCTTTTTTTTTTTTAATCGAATGAAAGAGAGATCGGTATTAGATTCGAAGGACAGCGATCGCTCAGTCTTAACGAGATCGAAAGACACTTTGATTGAGAAAATTTGTAAACCCGGCAACAACCCTGCGAGCGTAATCAAATCGAATCAGAAGTCAGGCTGAACCTTTGCATCAAAGCGTTGAGGTATACTTTTTTTTATACACCAACTCATTCGAAAGCACAAAGCTCACAATCAGCGATTAAATTCTCGTTGAGAGAATCGTAATAATAATAGTTTGAGAATTTTCGAGAACGATTTTATGCTCGTCGCTGCACTGACGAATGTGAATCGTTATGAATTATGGCGACCCTCCAGCGTTTCGTTTTCGCGACAGGCGTCGCAATGCTCAATTAATTACAGTGTTTCTGCCAGGGTTAATATTTCTCTCTTTGATATTCAGCATAGCGCGCAGTGAAAATGGCTTACAGTGTACACCAGGCAATCCTGCGTCACACGGAAACTAATCGAATCAGCCACTTATATTAGTTATATTAGTGGGATCTGAGATAATGCAGCTTGGTGTGTCGAAATTGTAGAACATATAATGCAGCTGCTTTGAATGAATGAAATCTTACAAATCGTAACAATGATTTACACCGCAATGACACGGTTCACTCATCGCTCAATAAACAATGCGTGTTACCTAAGATTTGTAATATGTTGTAAAGTGTGTATATGACCTCAATTTTCGCTTATTTGCGATTTTTCAGATTCTCAGGATTTTGGCAATTCGCGTTATTACATTTAACATTACTCAATTAAAATTACAACTCTCCTGATGATGAGCTGTCTTAGCCGAAAGTCAGTCGGCGACAAGAAACTAGAAAATCCGATTCTCGAAAGTATTTTTATTGCAAGAAAAATACGGTTTTAAAGAGTCATTTTCAGTAAAACTAATTTTCGAATTAAATTCGTAGAATTAGGTACATTTGCAGTGAAATTTTGGTCATGTTTGCTAACGGTACAAATGCAAGAATCGCGATTTTTATGCGAAGAGAATATCGTGTGCCGAAATCGCAATTTCAACTGCCAGAAAAAGTTGCTATCATTTTAGAAATTCTTGATGTTACGAAGTAACGCTTTGAGTGAACATTTATTTTTGGAGTAGAAATTATCTGCTTTACCGTGTGCTTGCAGTATTCAACTGATTTAGATTCCGCAAATATGTTCAGTAATACGTTTACAACGATTTTTCGAGGTACAGGTATAAACGTAGCTCTATCCTAATGGATTTACGGTGTAGTCGCGGTAGTAAAGTGGCGAACTTGGCGGGATATCGAGCCAAGCCGGAAATTTAGATGAAGCTCAAAATTCGAACAATAACTGAGACTTCCCAAGTGTCTCAAAGCGTTTTTCTTAATTATTATGAATAATAAAATACCACTCTGCCGGATGTTGAAAAACTTTTCCATAAATCAAATCAGTCGACAAATACCTCTCGTATACTTACTCTCAGACGTGAAATCGTTTCAACTCTCTTGGCACGTGTAACGTGCCGAATTACGCAACGTGCAGGGTTGACAGGTACTTGGGTCACAAAAATCCCAGCCGGAAAACGGCCCGATTACCGTTTGTCTCCTCGCCTGCTCGAGCAAGTGGATAAACCTCTCGGGTGCCTGACCGAGCAGGGATTCTTCCACTTGGCGTCAAGTGGCGTAACCGTCCGTCGTCAGACGCTGAAGTCGCCCGCCACGATAGATCGAGTCGCGTTTCTTCTTCGCGAAGCTTCACGATCCTCTGAAGCTCGCAATTAGGGATCGATCGAGTGCACATGCCGTGCGAAAAAGCGCAAAATTTAAGGAATTATAACAGAACCAAGGTTTCATAGCCTTGACTAAAGTCGATCGACTTAAACTTGAGCGGATGTATTTATTTGTTTGTGCTGAAGGATTCGGACGTAAGAATGAATTACTGGTTGAATTGGTTAAGTCGATCAAAACTATGGCCCCCATATAGCACGAAAAGTATTAGAAAATTGAATTTTATTGAAATTTTAGCTATTATAAAGATGTATATATATTAGATACATTTATTGATGTCCTCTATAGATCGATCGTATCGGGTTTAACCAAGTTTATAGATCATAATTTGTAGAGCTTACAATCCTCATATGACGGTGCTTACCGTGTTTTATTCATTGAATTACCAGCTAGAAAAAAATCATGTTGCACGATTTTTTAAGAACTCAGTTATCATGGTGATGATAGATAGAATGAAGGATAGAAATTTTCTGCAATCGGAGCCGGAAAACGGCTTGGGCGATCTTAAGTTGCTAATAACCAGATTTTGTTAGTTGATATTGTGGATTTATTGTTCAATGAAACTTTAGTTGATTAACTGCATTGAGATCTCTTGGTCTTAGTACTTTTTTACCAAACTATACCTGCAATATATCCTTTATTGAAAGAATCTCTTCTTAAAATAGAACAAGCAGGAAAACTAAATAGCCTGAAGAGATCACTCTCGAAACCTCACGTTGTTTTCGCAAATACGTCTTCGCTCGTAACTCCACAAATAACAATTTTACTTCACGGTATTTGCTCGAAGTCTAATCAGTTCCAAATTAAATAACGCAAAACTAAATGACTAAAGTTCATCTGGATGGCTTCATCCTCTTTTCGAGTTATTTTCGGGTGAACAGAATTTTCGTCGTGGCTGGTAAATCAGGAATGACTCAACCAATGATGTCCAAAATCTATTAAGTTGTGGTTTATAAAAACGGCGACGATTCAGACTAAAATTAACAAAATCCGTTGATACCTTTTCGAGATTATGTAGCTGGATGAAAAACCAATCGAGCAACGTATTTGATTATTGTAATTTTCCCTCTTGCCTGAAAACAAAGAAGCAGGTAGTTAAATAAATATAAAACGCCTTTAAATTGAACCAAAAAGTTGTCCACGTTCCCCGACGGATAAATTTTAAGTCGCAACACATTCGCTCGGTTGGATGAAGTTCATCCGTTGCACGTCGTTTCTCCTCGGCTGATGTGCAAAGCTTCTTGCCAAAAATGAATATTTGAAGTTTCCTGTATCTCCGCATAATTGAAAACCTCGGTATGCGAGACGTGTCGTATATTCCGAAGGCGATACTGTCGCTTCGGATTAATACAGGCGTCTCTTTTGCGATCCGACTAAATGCACTCGTGCACTCCTGCCAGAATCGTCGAAGTACATTCTTGGATCGTCGAGTGAGGCGTTCGTAGTAGCAAAAGCGACGTTTAAAATCGTACGAAAATTATTTCCCTTGAATTCAAAGCGTCACGGCTGATGAGTAGATAAGCGCCAAGGTTTTCGCCGCGGTATCCGTACGTGAAATAACGACTTCCGAGAAGCCGAGAAGTCGAGCTTCACCAAGTTCACAGCGGATGACAACATCCTGCACGCAAAAATTGAAAGGCAACAGCTGTTCTTGGTTATTTTTCGCGGTTTCTTCCACACATTATTTCTGTACGAATTCTGGCTCGGAAAAATTGTCGCCTGACGTCAGGACGTTGACAACTGTGCATTGTGAATTCCTTTTGTACGATGCTAGTGGCAATATTATACAGACATATGCGTATATTCACGCCATTCGGACGGATGCAAATACGCCTGCACATTGAATGAACGTATTTTCGCCCGCTTATCTAGCGTTGCCACGGTGGTTGCCAAAACTTAATTTCGCTGTATATATGTGTATTTCGGACGAGAAATAACGATACTTGATCATGAACGCATCCGACAACAAAAAGCTGCCCAGGGTATAGATTATGGCATCGTCAAGTATATTTATCTTCTATTCTTTATTCTAGGATTTATTCGTCTGAGAGGATTCCATTAAAATTATTTTCGGATTTCTTGATCTTCAGCTTGCATTTAACATCAAAAAACTTGGAACCAAAGTTTATTCCGTAACAGGTGGTTCTATGATAACGTAGGAGTACGTTATATACCTGTTGAATGACTAATACGTATATTTGCAATGAATAATTGCACTAGCCATTCTAAAGTGAAAGCTTGTTTTAGGTACTTAATTAATTCAATTAATGCCTTCAGCTGCCGAGAGAAATGAAATTGATATTTCAATTTCATATTAACATCATACTGGCCATAACGTAATTTTATAATTAGAAAATTAACTGAATCGTACGACAGTTATTGTCTGTTAACTGTATTCTAACCAGATGTGCATGGAAGTAGGAACTTCTTTAAAAAAGAATTCAGTCGATCTTTCTTTTTGTATCACGATAAAATCATAAAATGCGAAGGAGAAGCGTTTCGCACGTGCAGTTTTTTCGGTACTTGTATTCAGCGTTGACAATAAAAAATAAGAGTTATATTTCCGATTACAAACGTAAACTACGATGTGGAACAGTTTATTTATTGCGTCAATTGGCAAGACGTGATTGTTTCAATTGTGTGAAATTGGGGTTTTTCACGTGGAAATAAAATTAGATAGAATCACAGAATGTAAGTAACCTTGTGTTACACAAATTTCGTTCGCATCATCGTCACACAAAATTCCATTTGGGATTAAAAAAAAGATCTATGAATTTAGGCAAAAATGGCTTTGTTCGTTATTCCATTCATTCGTTTATTTGCTTACTCGTTAATGTCGATGCTCTATTCGAAGCGTCTGTTACCCTGCATGATTCATACGATTTATACTCACGTATTTAGATTGTGACCGAGGATTTAAGATACTTTTTATTTAAGATGTTGCAAGATGTGTTTGATGCTGATTTATTGGCTTGCCTTTTTCCCCACTCCTGCCTTTCGTACACAGAATATCTGATGAATTTCGTGAAAGTCTCAACTCATAGTTAAAGGATGTGCCAAAAATATTTTACACCCTCAATTTTTCGCGCCCTCACATTTTTGTATACGGTGTAATTAGACCGATTTAAACAAATTAGAAAGCCTCGCGTTTAGGAAACCTACGTATGAGATACAGGATTAATTTTCCCTTTTGGCAGTTGAAGAAATTTAGTGTCACACTGACTTAAGGAGATAAATATCCTTCAATCTCTGTGCGCAAATAGCGAAACGAAGCATTGAAAATTCTCGGCTTTAATTAGTCACGGCAAATCTTTAAAATAGCTAGGATTCCCCGTAATGAAATATCGTGTAAAAATAAACCCGTGATATGTCGGACAACGTCGGGCATCGGAGTCTTGGACGTGAACTCGTCAATCTATACTTAATACACATTTTAGCTTGGTTAAAAATAATCACCGCATTTCGACTCCATTCGAACGGGTTTGCAGTGAAAAAAGGAAGAACGAGCACGCCGTAAGACTTTGAAGTGATCAGAGGAACAAAAGGCGGAAATTCAGTCTATTACGAGACCTACTGTTGTCGGTAGTCCGCAGATAGGCGATAAAAATTATCAAACGGTTGCGTCATTCTGTGTTTTTTAAGGAAAACTGATGCTCCGCGTTTCGCGGTTAAATTTTGCGTTTCTGCAACACGTGTAACGCTAATGGAAATTATAATTACAGGTGAAAAAAAACCCGTCTCTAATCGCAATAAATTGGGCTCAAAAAGCCAATTAGCGACGCAAGGCGTATATAAGAGAATCTCGAGGGCGCCTACTTGTGTACATGAATTGCCATCTGTGCTCGAACAGTGACAGTGACATAACGAACCTACGCCCACGTCGTTTTACTCAACAGCGATTCCGATCCGTAAAAACTCGCGATTTATTTATTCAACCTCACCTGAAAGATATTTTTGAACATTTTTGGAGGCTTTGTTCAACACGGTCAGACTAGAAAAATTTTGAACTATGCCGAATTGATTGGTTCGGTTTATAATAATATTAACGAATCCATAATTTTATATGTGTCTGAATGACGAGAGCTTTGTATTAAATTTCAGCGTAGTCAATTATGTCTTGTAGTTTTGTATTCGCCTTGATACGAGTGTTCAGCTTTATACAACTCAAATTGTATTACCACATTGCAGAAGTTTTGACATCTGATACTGCGAAAATTTTTTACCTCGCGCTGCTCTCAAATTAATCAGACATAACAAAACACGTGGTATTAAAGTTATAATGTTACCAGCTCGTTATTCAATCATTGTGATTAATGTAGTTACTAATTTCACCGGGTTTCACAGAAAAAAATATTAAGCACATCGGTACATACCTGAAATTTGCAATCGGTTTCAAAACTGTTGACGTTTAAAGATTTAAACCAAATCAACGCTGAGAGCTATATATAAAAATGGGTAGCCGAGGGGTCGGTTTATATTTTTCGCCATAAGTAGATTTTGTAGACAGACTAACACACGCCTTAAAAACTTATGGGTTTCGAGCGCTTCTGCACGCAGGCCGTCGACAATGAATAAAGTCTATATTTTTATTACTTGCGTGATTTGTTATGTAAGGTTTGCCGCATTTTTTACGATGAAACAAAAGAGAGCATAGAAACGGATCGATCAGTTGCATCATCTTCAAGGCATCCAACTCAGGGATCGAGAAGAGATCGCTTTCGTGGAATTAGATCTTTGGAAGTCGGGATTGACACGTCATTTGCTCCAGTCTACTGGAAAATTGATTTATACGTCAGTTTGACTTACGATTGGGATATCTAAATGTTTCTAAATCCAAGTTTCTCTTCACCATGAAAATCGGAACATTTACTTGATATACTAAGAAAAGAATCCGTTAAATTGTGCAGTTTCAAGCCACATTTTTAGAATATAGTGCCCACTGTCATACGGATGGTTAGAAATGAGAAATTATAAGAGTAGATGAATAAAGCTTTCCGTGGCAATTCGTTCTTCCTAAATCACACAATTATCCATGCAAATCGTGATGTTCGAGGGAAAAAATAGACAGAAGTGAGTCAGCCACACGCGTCTGCAAGCCAGAAAGTCGAGCCAGTTGAGCTTTCGTTACGATATCATTGTGGCGGTTTTATCGCCGTTGAAAAATTTGACGGCAACAGTTTGATTTTGGAATTTGGGTTAACCGATCACAGGAATCGACGTCGTTTATTGCTCCGCATCGCTGGTTACAATATTTGCATAAACGATGAGTTTGCCTCGTGCAGAACGAAACTATCCCTCTACCGAGAGTTTTGTTTGACTTTGCGAACGAGGCGTTAAATTTCTCACACACATTGTTTCATTTTTCCAGCACATCAAGCCGCGGCCTGTTACTGCTCAAAAATCCGAGCCCACTTCTCTGTTTGATAATAAACAACTCGGTGGTATTAAACAACTTGAGCACACCGGGTAAATATTGGAAAAATCGTGAAAGATAGCTTGACGGTGAACAAATCGGGCCTCTTTGCGATGGACATAGACGCCTTTTACAATTAGACCGACACGCGGCTTTATCGTAGATTCCTACAAAATGTCCGGTCTGCAGTTTCCGCAAGGCCTTTCGGATCCATTTCGATTGTCCAGAGTTTCTCGATCAATTCTAGTAGATTTTTACAGAAATTTTGACGGTCCCCTTGTATTTGAAAAACCCGAGTATAGAATTCTACTTTTGGCTCGTGCTTGCTCCGCATGACAGGCTAAAATACGACATTAGTAACATTTTTGAAAAAAATTTACCCATCTCGATCCTTGTTCCGTCATCGATCAGCGTCGGTTTGAGAATAAGAGAATGATGAAAGCTCTTTATGCCCTGAAAATTTGTCAAGTTGTTTTTGGATCGTTTAACAGAGCCGACTAAACATATATATATATATATATATATGTTTTTTTTTTTATCCCTCACATAACTGCAAACGACAAAAGATCTTTTTTTTACGTTACAGGCATTTGACGGTTTGAATTTTTTCTTTCTATTTCCTTTCTTCTGGTCTTGCTGTGAAATCGTCGCATCGCGCATCGCTTCTAGCAAAAGCGAATCTATTTCTAAGAGATGATATTTATAGTTTTAATTTCTTACGAGTGGTTCGACGACGTATAATATGTATTATATACCTATTCGTGAAACGTCTACTCGTATATGATATACTATACGGTATAGATACAAGCATACGTATACATTGGCGGAGAGGAGGATCTCAACGTTGAATCGCGTTATATTCTCGCGGCTTATAAATAGAACCAGCAATTGCCTGGATTACACGTGTTCGTTCCACTGTGCGACCGAAGCTACTGCGGCTGCGATTGACAGCTGTGATTATTTGTCTCTCTGCCATGCCGTTTCAAACTCACAGCCCATGCATGCATAAAGTTACGCGCCCGAACGTCATGCCCGTAACAACGTCTCGCCATTGCACTGCTGTCGTATAGTTACTTACCGCTGGTAGTTAGAGAATTACCTGAGTCAATGACCTTTGGCGTACCTTTTATACTCGAGATCTCTTACGCTTTGTCGTCAGAATTATTTTTTTCTACTCATTTTTGCCAGAACTGTGAAAAATTACGATTACATGATTTTTTAATAATTGTGCATACCGCAAAGTGTAATCGAGAACTGATTTTTATACGAAATTTATCTGATAATGTGACGAAGTTACCTATAGATTGGATGCCGGCGAATTTTGAAAGAAAAATAAAAAATACGTCGGAAAATCGTTTGATTCTTTCATCGAATCTTGATGCGCAGGATCCGGGAAGTGCACACGACGAAAGATGCTCTCGGAATAGTGTGGCTCGATCTCGCAAGTTATACACAGGTGTATAGCTATGTAATATGTAAAAATGCTGAACAAACATTTCGTAAGTGGTTTTTTCTGACTCACGTTTTCTCTGACAATAAATAAGATGCTTTGCTCAGCCGCATGCATCTGTGCAGAAATATAGGAGGACAAGTTTTCTTGCATTACATATAATTTGTAATATACGATCTTGCATTCCGATACAGTTTTTTCTTTTCTTTTTTTTTTTTTTTTATTTCACTATTTACCGACGGCTGTTGAGAAAACAAAAGATAGATGTTTGTAAATTACCGCGTTTGCCACAAACTCTGGTAATTTATCGCTGCTAATCGTGTGATTAACAAAACAGCTGCGGCGGAGAAAAATTTATTACAAAGTCTGAATCTGATCAAGGCGGCGATATGTTAAATTTTGAAACTTGTTCCTCCTTATCTTAACAGTTTCTTTTTTAATCAACGGTGGTTTTTGCTATCACACGATATCAAACTCCAAGCCGTTCATTTCGACCTAACGAGTACCTAATTACATGTAATCGAGAGGCCGTATCCTGACTTGATGGAAAAAAATCTGTCAGCGAATTAGCGGAAGGTTAGCAACAGCCGTAACAGAACGAGCCAATTCAAACCCGTCCGTCAACCGTCGACGTTTATTTCTTGTTTCAAACCTTGTTACGAAAGTAAAGAGAAACACGAAACCTTTTCCGCTTACAATTACAGGAGAGACCAAGCGTCCGCGCTTCGTGCTCCTGAACAATGCTTGCACGTGAGCAGAATTTTCGTGTTACTTTATACCGTCCGTACCTTTGCACGCTACTGTTGACTGGAAAATTACTTTACGCATACTGGAGAAAATTCATTATTCTGAACATCGACTCGTGGGATGCGTTGATCGCAGACAAAGGGAATGAGAGAGAGAGAGAGAGAGATCAGAAATACGCCAATCGCACTTGGAAGTGAAAGACATCGCAATGGGTTTAACTAACGCTAAATGATCGACACACGGAATCTACATCGCGTTTTTATCCACCAATTAAAAATAACTCCAATTTGAGCAAAAACCTGACATGCGATTTCGCTGATCAATCAAATTGCAGGTCCACCGAGAGCTTTGAAATTAATTGGCTCGCATTGCTTTAACATGTACTTTAAAACTTTTCTGTGCATTCATGCGCGCTGAGGTCATTGGTTTCCGAATTTACAAATTCTTGTGTAAACAGTTAGACGTTGTTACGTTAATTAGTTTGACGTCATGGTCAGTCGTTAATCAGACGTGTAGGTAGTTCTTTGCCAGTTTCAGGAATTGCTTGAAACATCGTTTTGACAAAATTTCCGATAAGCTTTAAACGTTTACTGATAACGTTGCAGTCACTCTGTACATTTCGTAACAGCTGCGATCCAGCTTTTCAGATCATGGCATATCTGTGTAATTTACCAATACACTCTGCATTAATTTTTACTGCGAAATGTACTTTATCCAAGTCAAGGGTTCGTCCCAGTCAAAGATTATCGCAACTCACAATCTGGAATTAACTATCGGCGAGAGAAAACTCCGGATATAAGCAAGTTGGAAACTTTCCTGCGGTCAGAACGGAATTAAACCACATGCGACGGGCACGTTGCTGCGTTAGGAAAGGTCAGTGTGAGTCTGCGTCTTACCAGAGCTCGTATTGGCGTCGATATAGGCAGTGGAGCGTGCTATTCAGCCGATTGTCTTGTCGTTAGTCAGGTCAGAATCCAATTGTCCGAATTCAATATACGCTTACAATTAGCTCGACTGATTTCACGCGGCTATACGCGTAGTAAATATTAGATTTGGCGATTGACGAATAACATATCATCAATATTCATCGTATAAATATTGACGAGTGAAAAAGATAAAAATAATGCCAGATATTTTTAAACGGAATGCCTATCAATCGTGGAACGCATTTGAATCGAGAAGTAACGTCACTCTGTGAATTGATGAGACCTGGCACGAATTTCATATCGCACGACTGCAGCTCAAAGCTCAACTGCACGACGCATTTTACTTCGAGTCAAAAGTGGAACGCTCTGGTTGTAAACTTCCCAGACATCAGTCCGACTCGGCTTCGATTTCCCGGTCCAGATGTGCGCTTTCTATGTAAAACTTGATTTTCTAGAGATAGGATAAACTTGTCTGGGAATTGCGAAAGCCTCCTCTGACGAAAACTCACACCCACGTGCTGAGGAGAATCGGCTTTTGCATGTCATTCACTTCGTTTACGTGTTTTAAGTTGGTTTATAAACGGTCTGGGAGCTAATACGCCTGCACTTATCCTGATGCGATTGAATTTCCTCACACCGCATAATACACAACGTATAATATGCCCCAATTGCAATTCTCTGCATGGTGCTTGAAACATCGGGAGCAGCGAGTAGTCGATCGAATGAATAGAATTAGAAAGTTATGTACTCATCGGTAACGCAGCCTGCAGCTTCGCTTGGAAACGGAAATGCGAAGGAAAAAATTAGAATGTAATTAGACACGAAATGGCATTTGTTTACTCTGAAAACGACAATCTCTCCGCGTGATCAATGCACCGTAGTGCTTGCGATGTGGGTTTCAGTGTTAATGGAAGCTTCGGAATGTGTTTGTATACCTCATTGACTTGCATGCGAGTAAACTGCTGGTTTACTTACTTCAGAGGCACTGCTGTCTTTTTGTACAAACCATATTTTTCATCGTATCTGTGAAGATTACTTCCGTCAATGACATCATCAACTGATAGAAATCATAAAATTAAGGTGAAACGCTCGATGACTTTGACTTTGCGGAAAGAGAGGAAAAGCGTGGTTTCAAATCAAGTTGGCGAAGCATAAATAACTTCGCGTAGACAATGGAATCACCGTTTAGCAGACATTTTTTATTTACTTAACTGCGATTCTGATCAGATACTAAAAATTCCCGTGTACTCCACAATCCGTATTTTTATACTTGTATTTTTCACAATTCAATGAACTTCGTGCGAAACAGAGAAGAATACAAAGCACGGAATTCAAGGAGGAATAAAATGATCATCTGCCGTTTGAATTACGAATTTCTTTGTCTCAGATTGTTCAGAAGCTTGTAGAAACGGTGTCGGTATAAATATTCGTCAGAATTCCAATTTAAAACTCTTGCAAATGAATTTTCAATTTATGTCTGACACGCTATAATGATAAAGATTTGAGGTGAACTTTGGCGTGCAATTCACAAGCGCTCAATTAGATATATGCATGAAAAAATTCCTTTGTATTAAACGAAACGAGCTTAACTTGTCTATAATCTGTAATCCACGAGGGATTTAGAACGGACAAATAATAAACTGGCTACGTTTACTTCTGTTTTTATTTTCCCATGCACGCTCGAACGCTTAAGAGGGAAATTAATGTTCAATGGAATCGCTTTCGTCGGTAGTCGCGTTGAGAGAACGACGTTTTCACCTCTTTTTGTCTCATCCGTGAGAACTGGGACCCAGAATGAATGAACCCTGAACAATTAAAAGAAAAAGCGTGTGTAAGACTCGAAGACCAGGATCGTTCACTGGCCTGGGGAAGAGTGAAAATTTCCCAAGTGAGCTACGGGATTTCGGGCTAACGCGACGCCACGGGTTTTACGAGCCGCGACATAAATTCGGGAACATGGAACCCCGAAGGAACCTTGAACCCTGAGTGCATCGGACGAATTTATCCCGAGACGATGCGGCGCATGTAATTGGGGGATTCGTTTCATATGCGCAACGCGTATCAACCTCAACGCCTACGCCATTAATATCCTGTAAAGTAACAAAATAAAAAAAAAAGAAAAAAGAAAAGGAAAGAAAAGAAGAAAGAAAGAAAAAAAAAGGAATATTTCGGCCGACTCCGAGAGAAACCTGCGCCTGCTGTTATCCTCTTGGCAAAATGCCCGCTGGGCTGCGCACACCTTTGTTGCTCGTAAAACTTTCCATCCTTCTCTGGAGGCGAGGTCTTGAGACGTTGTGCACTTTCCGCAAGGTAATAGCTAGATGAAAACATCTCGCTTGCTTGTAACTCGGAGACGTTTCATCGCCACTGTCATTACGGACTTATACCCACGCAACTTGGATCATTGTACGTAGACGATGGCTACTTGATCATCGGGCATCCCGATGCCCTTTGTCAATGAATCCCGCGATATCGTTCAACCACGCGATCGTATCGCGATCCCTTAAAGTGTACGGCCGATTTTATGCCACGCATGAGCTATTATTCCGTCATAGATTTTTTTCAAGGCATTCCACATTACACACAATGGTTGCCGTTAATCCGCGGGCCGAAAGTGATATCATCCTGGCAAAATGGCGTCATCACTCCCCACGCTAATTTCATTAGAGTCTATTCACAGCGTAATTGACCCGAATGACCTTCATCCTACGAAGCCGCAGTGCGCCGCTGCTTCCAAGGCAAATTCCAATCCCGGTATCTTGAAAGAAACGATCAGCTTTCCTAGACTCTGATTTTTCCTGGGGTACTATTTGCCTCGTTAACACTTCCAGGATGCGGCTTAACGCACCTCCGGGACGCGGTCACCCTCCTTCTTCACACTGTCAAAATGCACGTGGATTGAGAGATAAGTGTTACACAGTGCGTGAGTCCGCATCGTAGTCCCTGTCATTCTCTCTTTGCCATCGTCTCTCTCGCTCCCCTCGCCTTCCAGCGTAACACAACTCTGTTGTTTAGTGCCATTCACTCCGGAGGTTTCCTCCTGGTCAGTTCCGTTCCTTTGTCAGGGTAGCACTGCTCGGTCTTCCTTCGTAAGGTTTCGAACTCCCAAGTAGCGTGCAGACACGTGTCTTCGAAGCTTGTAGAAGCTCCGATAAAGTGCAACGAAATATTGGATACAGCTATCATTTTTGGTGAGCATTTTATCATTCGTTACTAACTACTAATAAGTGTGTAGTACGTTGAAAGAACCGAGGCCTCTTACCTCTGGATTTTATTTCCTACGAGGATAAAATCCATTTCATTGTCATTTCGCAACTCTTAGAGATAAGAATAAGGGTAAAATTTCATTCTGTGCATCGATCTCGTCGCTCAATACAAACTGTGCGAACTTCTCCAATCGATATACATGCGTGCATGCGGTGTCTAGCTTAGTGTTTATGGCATCCGCTAATGAAGAGTAAATTATTTACGACCGAACCGGCAGATGGAAGCGTCGATGTAATTACGTCGTCGCAGAAAGGTTTTACCACATTTAAAAGATGGAAGGATACAGTAGGATTGACTGATTCTGATAATTCACACCTGACAAATTACAATAAAATTGGAAATTACGATAAGTATGACTCTTCAACTCTTTCACGCTGGACCAGTGATTTGAGGTTTCCTTTCACAGCATGAAAATAGAAACTGTAAACATGTTAGAAAATACAAACCTTAGATACAAGAATTGCGCAATCGGCTGCATGCAGTACCTCGATCGCTGACCTCTTGGTACTCTGATCGTTGGTACGTGACTTTTCAATAATCGGGCAAATATCGCTGTTATATATATACCGTTCATTGTATAACATTTACGAATGAAAATAGAAACTGAATGATAACTAGAGCTAGTATAGCAGTTATAATACAGTATATACGTGCAGACTGCACTATATTACACGTATAACTGGGTTAACTCCCAGCCGGTTAGTGCAGACATTCACGGAAACATTTTGGTGTTTAAGAAAGGACATTAAATAACGCTTACTAAATTTATTTGTGGAACTATTAACGCTTCGTCGCTTTTTGTATCCGTGTACCAGAATCTATGGATTGCCACGCGAACTGTAGTAATGATCTCTTCGACTCCAAACCTGGCGATTTACTGTTGTTTTGAGAAAAGACATTAACTAATGCTCGGTACATTTGCTTCTGGAACTATTAAAGCTTCGTTGGGGTCGCCAAGATAAGCTCACAAGCTGCAGGAATGATCTCTTTGACTCCAAACGTGGTGACTTGTTGTTTTGCAGCAGAAATCATTTGCAACTACTAGGAAAATTGCACGGTTTAAGAAATGACAATAACTATTTCACACCGAGTCTGAAAAACTTTGAGAGATCCGGTTGTGAGACTATTTCACATATTTTTCTATCATGATGAAGGAAAATATGCATTATCCGTGCATGAAACACCAGGGATTGAATCGTAGATTGAAATGTTGATAGTAATTTGATAATCTATTGGCTGTATCCTCATGTATGATTCGATCCATAAAATTCAGGAATACGTCTGCCTTCTGTTGATGATTGCGACCATTGACCCGTGTCTTTACGATTCGTAAAGAAAGCCCCGACATGCCGGCGTCGCAAAGGAGTAAAGCATGTGCGAAAATGAGTCGAAAGTGACGTCAAACTTTTGAGTTGGTTAAGATCGTGAATTCCCTTATATAGTTTCTTTGATAAAAATCTCTGCGACAACTTTTCCTCCACACTCGCAAACACCATGTGGTGGAGAAAGAAGAAAATGCGTCTGCCTTTCATTGATGTTATGCAACGAAATCGAAGTGGAAACTGCGTGCATCGCAGTCTGTACAAGTACTATTTATTTTACATACACGCATACGTCACGTCACTCAGCTGACCCACCTGTCAACTGGTCGACGCAACGAAGACCTAAAGCGGTCCCTAAGCGGCCCAAATAAACCTGTCAAGGCCCCAAGGCGAAATTCGGTCGATCGAAAGCCCGGAGAACCGGGGAAGCAGCCCGAGAATAAAGTGATACCGTTTCCTGGCACGAACAGTCGACCATCGTTGCAGAGACGGAATATAACGGGATCGATTCGTAATAACCGTGAAAATAAAATTGTTACAGGCACGCACTGCGGGAGCCCAATGATTGCTGTCCCACGGGACTGCGAACTCTTTTTCATTCGCCAATTCTAATCATGATCGTTGGTCTCATCAACATTCGTCACTCGTTCACGCTTTTTTATTCCTCGGTATGAAATTTAACCAATCTTGTTCCAGCTGGGCAGTAATACGAATTTTGAAGCATATCGTGGGATTATTATGATGGTAGCAGATTTGGACGTGTGTCAGTTTTGGAGTTAGTCTGGATCGATGAACGGTTTTTAGTGAGTTGACGTGTTCTTGATAGACAAATTATTGCTCCATAAATTAACCGCACGGGAAATCGTTTCAAGCTGATAACTTGCAAGGTTCAAATTTCACTCGCTGATTATAGTCGATAATTGGTTAGCGTAATCTTTCTGTACGATAATGATTACCAGAGAAGCATATTCTCGGTTTTTTTAAATCCATTTGAAATTTTACAAGCTGCTCGCATGATTCGCATTGAAAAATTCAAAATTGAGTCAAAGTTTCAAACCTAGCATGCAGGAGACGCTTAACATATCCATCGAACGTATAATTTTACGAGACACAAGATATGAAAAACATAAAAAGTGGCAAGAAACGATATCGAAGGAATCCATAACTCGACATCAATGCGAAGGCTGAAGGTCCGCCACACCAAGTTTATTATCACTTCTAGTGTGGGAGTTGAGTAAATAAAAAATTATCGCTTCATCAACAAAGCAAAGTTTCCGTGTTGTAGCAGCAGCATCTATTTACGTAGCCAGCCACCCTTGCCACTTGACGCTGATCCAACCATATCGGTTGGGAAGCGAATCTGGTTTGCCCACGCGGCAAATAATTACTCGTGATTGAGTAGCCTTACCTGCATTCGTAATTATCATTTCACGGCTGAAAAGTGAAAGGACGAGCAGTGATGCTGGAGCTGTAAAGGTCAGCCTGTGCTTCGACACTTCGGTAGAGTGCCGCTTGGGTATTATTCTTTTTTTATATTACTATTACTATTGACAAACGGCGTTTCGCAATCAACAGATTGTAGCTTCTTAGCTATCTCTTGTCAAATCCAAAATTTCACAATCGCAGTCACCTGCATCACTCACGTGTAAATATTGGGGGAGGGATCCTCCGATTATTCCAGCCACAATCGAACTAATTGGATTCTCTTATTGCGGCAATCGGAACAAGCATGTAACGATCGATAAAAGTGCCTCTCATACTCGCATCGTGATAAAGTTTTCATTCGCAAATGTTTAGGTCTCATTTGGTTCTTCTATGAGAGAATGACCGTCCGATTTGTTAACCACCCGTCGAGTAACCGAAAAAAGTGCGACATATGTACAGGAATTAGTTCTTCTTCAGCTCATTCGTCTCAATGTTCTCGTGCCGTTATTGCAATGTCGAGAAACTACAGTTATAAGGGGATAACTCGACCGGTGGTCCAAGCATGTTGAAGTAAATTGCAGGCAATGAAGCGTACGATTTCCGGAGAAGCTGTGCACACAGAGTTCTTGTTTCATCTTTTGCTTTCCAGAATTCAGTGGGTCCTTGTAACCTGCTGGTACATAACTCGAGATTCACTATACCAAGGAGCGAATATTGGGTTGTCACGAGATACGTGATATCAAGGTACGGTTTTGCTCGTAGAGATCGCGTACATCGAAGACTGTGAAACAGTAATTACGTACGGCGATAGCTCGGTATTTAATTACACAAGTATAGCCGGTATTATACATAAATTACAATGTTGCGGGATTCGTGATCCTGGGTCGCAGACACTAGCTCGATATTGATCGAAAATTATCCATGCAACGATGCAGCCAGTGAAAAACACTGGTCGCCACTTGTTGCCACGCTTATTGTTAGTTTAGGGTCCGTTTATCATTTACACGTTAATCGCGAATGAAACACAGCCTTCGGCACTTATGCTTGGTGTAAAGTCAACGTAGCTTACGTATAGTACACACGTACTATAATTGTGGTGAAAAAAGATGACTGCAGTATAACTGTTCAGTATTTTTTGAGACTAATTAACAAGCGTGCTGATTATCGTCAGCTAAGTTGGCAGGTGAGCAGCTTCCACACGTGTGTTTTACTGTACGGTAGATAGAAAGTTGGACAAATATGGCATCGGTCGAAGTCTGGTAACTCGTGATGTCCACATCTTGATCTCTGCTGAACCGTGCAGCGTCGCGTTAACTCACGACCGGAGAACCATGATGACATGTTTTTTTGATCTTGGCTGTTGATCGTAATGCGACTGACATTAAATCTCGAATTTGTGATGGTGGCAGCTGCAGGAGATGGAAACGTGCGATTGAAAAATCGCCGTATTTCTCTCACTTACTTGCACATCGACGGTCATTACAAACGTTGAAATTGAAGATCGATCATTGTGTTTTTGACTATTTTTCAAGCATTCGCAGCTGCCGAATGGTCTGATATTATACCGTTGATCTAGCGAAGTTCCAGCAGATTTATTCGATCATCCAGTTTGTCTCCGGTCTTCCGTTCCAAAGTTAATCTTCCAAGCCGAGCAGCTGGGCAGAAGATGATCGTCTTTTAAAAATGAATGAAGCTGATCTAAATATATCTGACAGGTATAACGCTGCGGTTGATATTTTAAAAAGAAAGAAAATTCTCCGTCTAATCTTTCTAGTCAGACTTTACGGTTTGACGTGTCTCCCCCATCAAACAAACGGTCGAGCCCGACGACTTTTTTCTTCCGTTAAATGGCCATTGAAATGCTTTAAATCCTAACGAAATCTTTCTCGATTCTTTGATTTTATATTGTCATTCTCCGACGCCTTTTGCACACTGCGCTTAAATGCTCGGCGAAGATTGAACTCCGAAACATGTGTTAGCCGTCTGCGTATTATAAACTATTTCAGACGCTGCGACGTCCTACGGACTTTGTTGTGATATTCTCGATGAATTTTCACAACTTTCATCCAAACTTCCTTCGGAAGACGTCTTTCAATATATATAAGGTTCATTATACACGGATCGCGACAGAAATTCTTATCGGCAATACATTGCACTTGATTTTCTTGAACCCAGGACTTCCGGGATTAAGTGGGATGAACACCGTACTCGTTGAGCAATAAGGATCGTGCAATGCCTTGATGATTCAGAAACTGCGTACGGTAGTTTATTTCTCCAATTTATTTTCGTGAACGTTGCTCATCGTTTTCGTATTTACGATACTATTCCTGAGCAATTTTAACGTAAACATTGTATCTAGACTCTAGCTTCACCAAATGTTTCCCTAACTCTCCATGCACTGTAGGATGTTGATGATGTTGGCACAGAACAGGGCATCATGCAGAAACTACACTAGTAGGCATTCGTCACCCGGTAGATGGGATTATCGACAGGCGTACTTGGGCACGAGCCATTGCCGAAACGTGAAGCAGCAGGATTTTATCGCCTCGTTAATTTTACCCCAAATTACACAATTTCACGTCAGCGTGATCGATAGCTCCACAAAGTGAAATGACAGGGGAAAAAATGACGACCTTTGAATTTGGCTTTCAACTTTGAATAAAAAGTATCGAAATAGTGGATCATCTTCCTCTTTTTTATTTACGCGTGGCTGCATTTGATGATTTCTTGTTCTTCTTTCGCGTCTCTTTCACCTGATTTCCATATCAAACTAGATTATCACCGCGAGTGTTATACTAGGATGAATCTCTTACGTCATGCTAGCTGTCATTTACTTAAAACCCCGTTATAATTAGATGTCGCGAGTATAAATCCGCACCTCGACGCGCGAAGGTGTGACAGAAATTCATTGTCTACCGCACAGTGGACACCGGGTTGGGGTAACATGTGTGATCATTAGACGAACCACGACGCCATTCGTATACCGAGATTGCATCGGTCACAATCCAGGAAAAATTCGTTCAATCTTTCAACCTCGACTCGACATCGTGTTTCTTCGATGTCTCGATTCGTTCTCGAAATTAAATTTGATCCATTAAAAAACGACGGTCTACACCACAGTCATCTCAATGCTCCGTCGACTTCGATCCTTCCGATGATCCTTAACCAATCGAGACGCTCCAAGCCAGCCTGCTTTCGAGTTCTCCCCGGTTACTCAAGTCATCGGGACATCGGATGCGTATGGAATGGCCGGCGAGATGCAGTGCTGCAAATCCGTTTTCGCGTAGGCATATATGCGATTATAGGTATGCATGTATGTGACGTTTGCGATGCTGTAGGTCACGGGCAACTCGCCGCCCGTTTGCACGGGCAAGTTGGTTAGCGGGAAGGCTAGTGGCCGCGGTACCGTCGACTATAAATAATCGAACCACGGGGATGTCCAAGTATAGACCGTTGGGAGGGTGCCAGCCAGCCAGCCTCCGAGGAGGCCCGGTCTATTCTCGGCCCTGTCGCCGCCACCGCCACCACCTCGCGAACCGCCAAAACCGCCCGAACCATCGAAACCATCGGAGCCACCCCGGAGCCGCGTTTAAAAACCAGCCGCGACGATCGCGGACGATGATGCCGAATGATGCCGAATGATTTCATCCCCCTTTCCCGACCGTATTGCCGATGGGTCACGGCTCGCGAGAGTCGGGGTGACCTTGAAAATACTACGATCACCTTGTTGCCACTGCGGCTGGAGGGGTGAACCGGTTCGACAGATATCAACTGATTGTGAAACGTTATTCACATTCCATGAATCATCGTGTAGGAGGGAATGATTGTACCTAAGATTGCTGATTGTTGGTTTAGCTTTGCGATAGATATTGCCCAGGTCGATTCTGGGAATTGGGAACATTTGTTGGGTGTAATGGATCAATTGAAACTGTTGTACTGGGCGGTTTATTCGGCGAAATGAATTTAGATTCGTTATGCTTGAAGATCGATTGGAGATGTCTATAATGATGAAATCCACTAGATAATTACTGCATCTATCGATATGCTGCTTATCTGCAAAGTACTTACCAAATGTATTCAATTCGGGACGCCTGATGAATTATAGATTACTCATCTTTCGTTTTATTACCCTCGAATAATGAAGTTTTATCCAAACACGATCATTCAAACAGTCATTACTACTAGTATTGTTACAGTGATGGAATTCAAAATACCGTTTCCAGTATTTTAGGCGTATCTGTTTGTGTTTAATCAACATGCGATAAATTGTGCGGAGGACCTGCTTTGTCAACACCGTAAACTATATATTATATTTTCTTTCGCTTTTATCGATCTCCTGTTTTATTTATAAATAGCCGATTGATTATTTGCATTAGTTTTATTAGACTTTATCTCTACCTTGTTGTCATTATTTCGAAAAAAGAGAACAATGAAAATAAAAATGAAAAGCATATTCAGCTCAAGATGACCGTCACATTTCGTTTATCACATACGCAGATTTTACGGTATATAATGCATGTGGTTTGATTTCAAGTATCCTCAATTAGGCCCGAACGCGTTTGAGTTCGATTCTATCTTTATCTGTGTCAACGATACTTTATCAGTTTGAGTAATCCATAGTAACATCAGCAGTACTCTGGATATAAACCTGACATAATAACGTAACCGCGATGATCTGATACGTTGATTTTTCATAACGAAGTTCACGTTTACTCCCTCAATACGAAAATTTACAATGAAGTTTTGTAATTACTCGATGTAGTCGTGAACAGCTACACACGTTTGAATGTGATACTCTTTGTTTCCGATTTCTCAGGTGATCATTCGACTTTTAGAGCACTTCGTCGATTCGACTTATTGTGGTTCTCAGTAACAATCGGTTGCCTAATAGTTATCACGATAACGTCAGCATAGTCGCATAACTCGTCCCACAGCTATAGGATATTGATAAACAACATTCCATTTCATGTATTAATCAGCTGCAGGATTTAAATGTATGGAGATGTAAACGTGCCGGAGATGAATTTAAAAATAGCAAACCACTGTCGAGCACGTATCGCGCGCTTCGCGGTTCTGCAACCTGCTGTCAAATCGGCTGGCAGCCACTCTACGTACATACATACAAACATACATACATATTGTTCTACAGCATCGAGCTGAACGATAATAAATCCTACATGTTGATATTTACAGACTTTTAGATTGATTATGACGACGAAAAAAGCCGACGTGCATTTTCTGACCGCGTTTCATTCGTTCCGTCATACATACATTATCGTAATATACACCATTTCACGCTGAGGTGGATACATTTTGATTGCACATTCATATTTTTCGTAATTTTCTTCAACAATAACTTGCATGTATAACGAATCCTCTTCTATATGTTTTGATAATACGTTTTCCGTGGTGCATCAAATTTTGATGATTCAAAAGCATTACGAGAGGTTTATTCAATTTGAAAACACGATTCTTCTTAATTTTCTCTCGACTTTTATTTCAACATTTATTGGTAGGTGTATGTATAATTAATAACTTTACAGCGTTGTAAGATTCTGATATGAAACGGTTACAATAAAATCAGTTAACGATTTCCCAGTAAAAAACTAGAGAAATTATTTGTCTGCAATCGAAAATGCGGTGCACTGATGCGTGTGGTCTAGGTCACGGCTTAATGAATGCAAAGTCAAGTTAATTTACTGTGTATTTTAAGCAAATTGTTATGCTTACAATGCCGTTCTAACGTAACTGGCAACTGCCCATAATTACCGCCCCTGTTTTGTTTTAGAAAATTGTACCCTATAATTTCTGACAATCCGATCGTCCCCAATTTTGTCCTAAAATCGTTGTATTCCATTTCCTACACATGTAACTGGATTAATTCGAACCTCAGCTATCACGTTCGAAGTCTAATCCGTGGCAAACGCCTATAGTGTCATTAATTTGAAAAATTGCGAATTATGGGTATAATGACACGTACGATTGCTCCAAAAAGCGGCATTATAAGTACCATATCATATATGGTGGGAATCATCCAGGAGCGGCCGGCAGTCAATAATTGCGCGGAACAAGATGCGCAGTGAACGCCGCCTATAGTCTGCTCATCTTATCGCCTGTAGCATTCATCGTGAAAGTGTCGGCGTAAAATTATTGGCCCCGTTACGGGGCTGGTGAATTTTTGATAAAAAAAAAAATCCCCAAAAAATCCGAAAATACCTCCCCCCCCAAGGCAGAACTGATTAGCCGGATATTTTATCGCGATTTTATCTTACCGATCGCGCATACATCGTTCCGCGACATTTCTTAGCTCGGTTGAAGTATAGTCGTCAAAGGGCGCTGCCGTAATCGCTCAAGTTGGACTACTCTCTAGGCGCTAGTGCTTGTCTGCCTGTGTGTTTCGTTTTTTGTGTGTGCACGCAATCGCTGCAAAGGTGCTAGTAGCGTGTGCGCTAAAAAGTGGGTGAGGTTATTCGATCCTGAGTTGGTTTTTTTAAGGACACATCGACGCACCGATGAGCGTACGTAGTATCGGTTTTATCGCCGTATTTTCCATCGTTCCGATAATAAGATATCGCTAGCGCGAAGTTGCGCTGACTCGTTAATAACGTTCGAAATATACGTATTATTGTGCACGGGTATATTCGCCCGCCTACGTTTGGCAGCCGAATTGTCAATGAAAATCTGACGCGGGCTGCGCTGTTGAATATAATTAAGGTCAAAGGGTATTGGCCCGCTTGGATTAGTGCCGAATTTATTTAACCATCGGTTTGATTTATTGGCATCGTCTGCTGCTTCAGTCGATCCCCGAGGAGGACATCGAGCGAACGTCAGACGATGGAAAAGCGGTTTAACGAAAAATGGGTTAATTCATAATAAATAAAAATCAAAAAAGATCATTCGCCTGTTTATTCACATTTTGTACAATCGATAAATAGTCGTCACCTCCGTTCAAAAGATATTCTCAGTTCTCATATTTTTGACACAAGCGATGATTTTTGGATATAAAATATCTGTTATTCGTGCAACGATTCCTTTTTACTCACTTTTCAATCCATAGCTGTGCCTCTCGCTCTGGTTTTATCTGATTTTACGTTATTTTATTATTTTACCAAAAAAGATAACTTTAATGTGATCGTTTGATTTTACAGACGTCCGCGTCGACAAAAACAACCACCATGACAACGGCAGCTAAGCTGTACGGCAAAGACCTCAGCGAATATGACGATGTGGATGTGGACGATCTGCTGTCACAGCTTTCGCCCGAGGAAATAAACATACTTGCAAAGGAAGTCGATCCAGATGTGAGTAAAACTGTTTCGTATTGTAGATAGACTCACAACAATGGGCCAAAAACCAAAAGCACCGCTTTGGGTGTCAAATGATTTATCAAAGGATAAACCTTGATACAAACAAACGACAGGTCTTATAATTCTTAGGGATTCTTAAAACTCGGTAAAAGTATGTTGAAATAAATCTGATAGAAGCTAGAAGAAAGTGTGAAAATCCGAAGGATTTCTTATCTAGAAATTGATGATCAATAATCCTACTAGTTGTGTCTTGGACTAAAATTTTTTCAGCAAATAATGTGCATTGTTATAAATAGGAAGACGTCGCTTCTCATAATTATTTTTATGTATCAGTAAACAGGCATTATTAGTCAAGTATTATGAATGTACAGATGTTTTTCGAAGTCTAGTTTATTATTTCTTACTGTAATAGTTGTCCTCATTTTACACAGCAATGGATTTAAAACGTTGTTTAATGCTTGTGAAATAGCTACTATGTATATTCTACTATGGAAGAAGTTCAGGTTGTTAATTGAGCGAAATGAAGCGATATATTTATGTGTGCTTGTTTTATAGGATAGTTTCATGCCTCCGTCGCAACGTTGCAGTTATGAATGTGATAAAGATCCAACAGGGCCGTTAAACCGCAAGAAGCTCATCGATCACATCAACAAACAGGCTTTAGAGACACCTGATATCCCAGAGTTGAAGCCATATGTGCCCGGAACTGTTCGTGGGAAGAAAGTAAATGTTATTTAATTATTTTTATACTCGAGGGTGAGCATCACACTCCCTAAAGCTTGCACACGGCCTTTCAAGGACTTTGTATAAGGCATCATGTGCATGAAAATTGGTTTCATACGAGCGATTCACGATATAATACTTTTGTGCAATAGCCTGATATAGATATCTTTAACATACATTACAAACTCTCATTCAACCTCACGATTTTCACATCATTATCGTAAAACCTTGTACGTAGATTATGTATCAATCGACGTACATTGTTCGCAAATTTTATATGTACAAATATTAATGTATCGAATTTTTACAATTTGTAGTGGATTCCACCACCGCAAGATAATCAAAAAGAAAAGGAAGCAGATGAACAAATTGCAATAGATCTTGGAGATGAATATGAACAGGCTCTTTCCGCCGCATCTCAAGAAGAGATCATCGATCTCGCTGGTAAGAAACTTTTGTAACATTTTATTGAGTAATGGTAATGTAGGCTGGAAAATTCAGTGTAAGGTCTCTTTTCAACCTTTATAACTGTTTGGCGGCACTATTCAACTATTCAATGTGATTTAAGTGAATTCTCTGTGTTGATATCAGTCGTTCTACTTTTGAAACATGTCTAAAACGTCTCTCACTTGGCCATAACCTTTATTTTGCTAAAGCAAATGGGATCAGTTTGCGTACATTCAGATTGAGAGAGGTCACAATCCAGTTATGACAGTAAATTATTTAGTTTGACTTGAGTAAAGTTTCAAAAAGTAAGTTACTTATTTTTTTAATTCCAGCCATCCTCGGTTTTCACTCGATGATGAACCAGGACCAGTACCATGCCTCCCTACTAAACTCTGGCCAACCTGTCGGACTGGGGTGGGACGGTATTACGAAGGCAAGCCAACCCAAAGTATTTCCCATGGAACCTCCAAACAACACAGACGTTGATGCAACGATTAAACAAGTTCATGACGATGATCACATGTTGGCGGATCTGAATTGGAATAATATTAAGGTTCGTCTCTTTAACTTCGTTTTGTTGCCAGTTCTTCTATCCGATATGGATTGCAGAACCCTATCGATAATTTTTCTTATTGAATATTTTATCAAATACTGCAAGTAGTATTGGTAGTCAAATATTGTTTACTCTTTGTTCATACTCCAGTAGCCAGAGTTCAAAATGATGAACAGACTCTGTGACAATGGAACGATAAAAAAAAATGTTTCCCACAGAACATCTCAGACGAAAAGTTCATTCAGTTGTTCGAAGCATTGGAGATCAACACACACCTCGAAGCCTTGAGTTTGACAAACGTCGGGCTAACCGACAAGACTGCACTCAGATTAGCTGACGCCATCGAAAAGAATTCGACCCTCAGAGTACTCAAGTAAGTTTTCGTCACATTCTGCTGCGAACTGATATCAATCATCAATCAAGTAAAAATTGAACATTGAACAGTTACAAAACTCCGTTACATTTGACAGATATTAACCATAAAATGTTTGTCTTATTGCAGTGTTGAAACAAATTTCATCAGTCCGTCTGTGATAGTAAGGCTCATCAAGGCTCTTCTTAAAACAAAATCCATCGAAGAGTTCAGATGCTCAAACCAGGTAAATATTGATTAAAGTGATTCATGAGATATCTAATAATGTTCAGATATATTGTACTCAAAATAGATACATCTGAACCCAATTTAACGAACTGACAGTCACTGTGGAATATTAAAGTATAATCTCAATACATTGTTTGTTTAGCGAAACCACCTGCTGTAACGCTGTTATTAAAGAAAAAGGGAATCTGGTTCTATAAGTTCTTTATTAATTGCTACTCATTTGTTTCCTTGCAGAGATCACAAGTACTGGGCAACAAAATTGAGATGGAAATAACGCAGTTGGTTGAGCAGAATCCGATGCTCCTCCGGCTCGGTCTTCACCTTGAATTTAATGATGCCAGGCACAGAGTCGCCGCTCACCTACAGCGCAACATTGATAGGAGTAAGTACTCCGCTTTTCACTAAACGATTGCATAATACGCAATTTCTATTTCTTTCTTAATTTACTGGTTCATTACAAGGTAAGGTACTGGATGTTAATGAGAATTTTTTCAAACAACCAATTTTTACAAACGTTGTATACAATTTTTCAAAGTTATTATTACCCTCACCCTTTTACTTAGAATTGCCTCTCCAGTCAATCCGGTAATTCTTCGACTCTGAAATCCTATATTTTACTTTGTAATAAACCTCATTTCACAGGTTTGCAGAAAACGATATTCTTCATTTTGGGTTATTAAGGATTTTGCATGGTTTTAGCCTTGCTGTACATTTTTTCAGGCAATTATTTTGTTAGAGCTGTTCAAGAGGCCACAAGTCAGTCAAACCATTGAATTGAAACTGTTGGAGTCCTCGAGGTCAAATAAACCAACAACGCCACTGTTGTGTTACAATTACAGCTTATTATGTATTCGTGATTCTTTCTGAAATGAATCTTTTGTACAACTGAATGATTCTGACTCATATACACCTATTTCATGAAACATGTTCAATTGAAAACACACTCCTTATTTTTGTACAAAAGACTTATTTTCTAGTATTGGCAGATGAATTCAACGTATTTCAGCCCGGACAGAGCGCAGCAGAGAACTAAATTGATGAACGCCACTGAAATTATTTACATACATTATTTGCAGCTATTGGAATACCAGACTTGATACAGAATTCAACAGATCTTGATGGGTATAATGATTTTGTGCGGATCCAGCAGCTCTAAGAGTATTATAGAAACTGCAACATCATACAAGCAACAATTTCATGAATTTGAATATGTATTTGTAATTTTAACAGCTTTTATTAAGTTCAATTTACTAAATTTTTATTTCAACTTCTCGCTTAGATGGATGCAACTGTATGAGAGACTACGGAGTTTATACGACCAAAAGCTTCTAAGCCTTCTAGTTTTGCTTCATAGTTACAAGTAGTCGCATTAATAGTCATTCATCGTCCGATCATCCTGCAATAGTCACTCATTTTTATTTCGTAGCCATCATTATATCGAGGTATTTATGAGACCCTGAAGTAGCCCTGCTCGTCAGTTATACCATGTTGTTCGCTATTCTTGTAGTTAATCACCTCATCCTCATAACAGATCCAAATCCGCTCAAACATGAATTGTAAAACGTTTGTTGGGTGGTGATTATTGTCATTTTATTATCATCGTTATTTTTCTGAATGAATGTTTTGTGTCTGATAGGGTAATGAGTAAACCAAAATTGTGAATTCTTCACATGTTCATTTTATATTATTCAAAAACTGACAGTACCATTCTCTTCAATGAAATCAAAATTTATATATTGTATATTATATTTATATTTTCTTGTTATATCAGGGTGTCAGTACAACTTGAAAATCTCGGAATTTTATGCTGCTTTCTTTCTCATATTAAAATCTCAAAAATTTGTAAAGAAAATGTTTGGAAATTTGAAGCAGTTTCGATAAGTTTTATACGCAATTGTTTCGAAAAGATTGTGTATCTTTTTCAACTTTTTCTCATCAAATATTTCTTCGTCAGTAAAACTGGTAGGAAAATTGTATTTTCCATTAAGAATGAAGGCTGCTCAGTAAGAAGAGAATAAAGAATTTTATTCTCTGTATTTAACTATTATAAACATCGGACACTCTGTTCAGAAAATTGATCGAGTAAACATTTTATAAGTTGGCTTCGTTACTCTGTACATACTACCGTATCAAAGATCGAATGAGTTCATTCATAAAATACACGTACTCAGATTTTATGTTTTCTATTTTCAGCAAAGCACATAAGGGAAGAATAGAGTAGTTTAAATCGGTACGCCATCAAATTTTATTTGTTTCTTTTATTTATTTAATTCAATAATAATAACAACAATAATAATAATAATATTGCTGTAGTAGAAAAGCTTTAAGAGATGTACAGATCGAAAGTAGAGCTATCAATAATTCTATATAATCACCTATTTTAACTTGCTTATGTAGAAATGCTTTAGAATTTACAGGCCTTGGTTGAAAGTCTGCGGGTCGATTTTCAAGGTATTTTTGACATTCTTTGGCATATTTTTGCCCGGGTTTGTCAGGTTGAACTGTATTACCTGTTTATGTGTTTAATGCTCGTGCTTGTCATTTTTATATTTATGCGAGAACCCACCAGTCTCCCTTGACTGTTGTATATATGTAGCAATTATGTTTTCCGACTGCCCCGTTACTGTCAGAAAATTCAAATTCAAACCTCAGTAAGGAAATCTATCCAATTCCCGAATATCTCATACGGTTATTATTTCGTTATGTTTTCAGAACCATAAATATACCTAAATGAGATCGTTTGGTTATCATATTATACTTTATTTAATTAATTTGATAATTTCGTATTATTTGTGTGGCCAGTTTGTCGTGTCGAATACTGGGAACACGCTACGATGGTAGCAATTGGCTCAGGTTATTACACATACACCATTCTTCCGGCTGACTTCCTTAAGAAACGAAAACAGAACTTGGCGCTTGCAGAGCGCAATGAGTAAGCCATTTGAAATGTCGTTTTGATATGTGTTTCAAAGTTAACTCTCCACTCGTTGAAAGAATGCCCCCTTTTTCGTTGAAAGAACAAAAAATAAAAAAGAAAATGAAAACCTTGAAAAGTGACGTTGAATAACAGAGAATGTTTCAAAACCATCAAGCACCGTTCGTACGTGAATAATTCTCCCCCAGATATTATCTTACCCTCTGCGTAATTTGTTCGATTTTCTTAAAGATGCATGCATCTTAAGTTAAAGGATCAATTTGAAGAATTATAGCTTTCCGATATCGGATCTCACTCGGAATTTATATGCGCAAATTCTGACAGGAAATTCTTAGAAAGCGATTATCACGAACATAAATTTGATTTTGAATTAGGTGTATCGAAGAGCGCGCATTCAGGGTCAAGGAAATTTCGTCTAGAATATTTCTGGCGTATATTTATTGATGTGGACGTTGGATCATGTATTTTTATTTATTTATTTATTTTTTTTCATAGAATGTCCTGACGTTAACTGCGCGTTTTAACATTGAATCCTCCGCAGTACACACAAGAACACTTTTTCTCTAGGCACAGAAATTGTTGCCAACTCTATTACTATCCAAGACCGAGACACTTCAAGGCGGCTGTCAGACAACCAACACCTGGTTAATATTTCAGTGTTTCGACATTACATGTACATCGAAACTTTCGGGACAAGATTTCATTTACATTTTTTACATTTTCAGCCACTCGTTAAGCGACAGTCTTCTCGAGTTTGGTAACGCTACATTTTTGTCTTCGTTACTTTTTCTCTCTCACTTTTTATGTAACAGTAATGTGGCGATACTAACAAGAAAACAACCGATTTCTTTATTTTTTTCTACTCGTGTTTTATTACTGTTAGTACATTTTTCCTCTTTTTATCTTTCGCTTACCGCATAACTATTTTTTGTCATTCTATTTTGAATTACCATACAGTACTTTTTACATACGTTTAACTTATTTTTGTATCCTAAGATATATTTTTTAGGTCCAGCAATAATTGACACGTCGTTTGGTACTTATATTTGCAGTCGGATAAGCAAATCGACCCAAGGAAACGTCGGAACTTGATATAAAGAGAAAAGAATATCAATGAAATATGTTTGAAAGAATTACAGCCACCAGATTCGCATCTATTCACATACCTTCATCACCGCATACTGCATTGAACACCTGTATACAAAGTTCCTGCTGAATATTATTCATGACACATAATTCTTTTCCAACAGTACGGAAAGACCTTACGCTGCGGCTACAGTTCAGATTCTTTAACATGAACCACAGGAAACCTGATCTAATTCAGTAAAGGTAGTTACACCAAGACGTGGTATACCATAGTCCGACAGAGTGTGCCCAACGATTTGGGAATCATTAATGCGCTGCTTCGCTAACATTGCTTAGATCATAGATATGCGTAGAGATATATTTATAACATGTAGGTACGGCTATATTGAAGTAAAATTGTTCGTTAAGGAACGAATGCCTTCTCAGGCATGCAATCGTTGGCATGATTGTCCAAGGTATTTCTATTTGCCTATACCTACAATTCTTTATCTCCGTTCGTAGAACATGTTAGGCAATGACCTTTACACTTAATTGATTTCATTTTTTGACATCGCGTACCGGTTAAATAACTACGGGATAACATTTGCACATTGCTAATTGTCATGTACTTAAATTTGAGCATGATTTTCACCACATTCTTCTGTAAGGAAATATTCCATACCGTTAATTATTGAATAATTATTATTAAAGTGAGTTTTTATTAGAATCTTATGCAAAAAGTAAATTTCGTTTTGTGGAAAATTCGAAAAATTCAAGTGAATTCGGTAACGAATGAATTCTTCCAACGATTCTGAATTGATTGATGAACAAAAAACATTCATATGTGCACGAATCGAGCAAAGTAAAATGTAATATCGTTAAATGAAATTTGTGATTAGAAGAACTAAAATTAAATAGATTCTGTAAATTTCTGCATTTTATATCCGTGGACAATCTGTAGAACCAATAACAATAAACTGTCAACACGCTCGATGCGGCCACCGAATTTTTTCATTTTAAATCCAACAAATTTTTCGTGTTATTTGTCGCGTACAAAATTATTTTTACGTAGCGCAACGATGATATTCCTCGTGCAAACACGCCTTCGCCTGATTCGGTCGCAGAATTATAAACTTTCCATTACGGTTTACAACGAATATAATGACAGTCGCCTTTTCGCAAACCTTGAATACATTACACAGACCCCACAAAATACCTCAATTTCATTAATTTGGTAAATAACAATCGGTCACAAAGGATCAAGATCCAAAGTATAACTATTTTGAAAATTATACGAGTGTAGATGACACCGAATATTTTGCAAGCTGATGAACTCATTTTTTTACATCATACAAACAGAGAGTAAAACACATACGATATGATCGATTATTGTATTTAGGGATAAGTGCAGCAACTTTACAATATAAAACTTGAAATTTTGTTTCACTCGTTGTATGGAAAATTCCGCAGGTATTGGGTATCTAAATTGTTTGTTATTTCCAATTGATGGATGTTTAAAAAAAAGATGCATATCAAATTATGTTTCAAAATTTTAGCGAAACAATCTATCGCAACATGTTCGCTGGAAGTCGGCAAATCATCTGGAATACAATCTATAGTGAAATAAATTGACTTTCAATCAAGATTGAGGGATTTTAACGAATTCTCGTCATCGCTTACCTGCCGGGTAAAAAGGCAAATGTACCTGGTTTATCAACTTACATTGTTCCGAATGAATGAAAAACGTGAAAGTAAAGAAGAGTAAGCAAACTGCCGGAGTGAATAATAAATGGTTTTAATACGAAGAATTCTTACCGTGATTGAAATTTCATGGTCCATTCGCTCGCGAGAATCGCACTGTATAAGGCAATCGGGCGTTAAGGCTGCATTAGTTTATTCACAATATATGCAGCTACGCCTATATATCTCGGGAGTAAAGTTGTAAATTATAGAGTTACGGATGCATATGGAACCAGGATTCGTGTAGTCGAGGTAATTGCATCGCGGCATGAAACGCTGCCATTCCGCGTATTATTTAACGCTAATGTAGGCAGGGTGTGTTTCCTGATTGAGTCTTGAATGCCGATTTCCACGCCAAGCGTTCCAGAATCGCGTGAGACGCTCTGATATTTAGATCAGCTGCCAAGGAGTAAACTTGACGTATCATAGATGGATGTCAGGATGTTTTGGCAGGTGTGATTACGGGCCGGGAGGATTACGTCAGAGACAATGGGAAATCGAAGAAATTGAATTTTCTCATCCAACCCTTCGTCGTGGGGCGCGGTTGAATTTCCGAATTTGAAAAGATCGGAAAGCGCCTAATTACGAATTTTTTGGTGCCGAAACTTGAAAGAAATCAAACTTTTACGAAACAACAAAATTTCGAATAGTTGGAAACTCGACGGCTCAAAGTTCTGATGGAGAAAAATTCGGAAAAATAATGTTTCGGTAGAGTAGTGTTCGGAAAATTAGAATTTACTCGCACAGCGTAGTTTACGCAATGAGCGGGTGTAAGAAATCAGAGAAACCGAAAATCGCAATGACCGGAATTACGAACGTAAGATTATCGAAAATCCAAAACAAAGAAAGATCAAAGTGGCGAAATTTCATCAAGCCAGAAATTCACGAAACTGAAAATTTTCGAGCCTTCGCAATTTCGATGTTTTAAAATTTTTTAATTCTTCCATATTCGCACTTCCGGAACTTTGATTTGTCGAAGTTATGCCATTTTGGCATTTTGTTCTTTCGGAACTGTGAGCCGTGGGATTTCGGAACATTTGAAACTTTGTTGTTCCATCAAAGTTTGATTTCTTTACTTCAAGTTTCGCCATCAAAATGTTTGGAATTTGGCGCTTTCGGAACTTTTCAAATTCGGAATTTCAATGCCGCCCCTTCGTCGTCCGTATTAAACTCATTTTCGTCGCTTATAACAGGAATGATAGTGGTTATTTTTTTTCTTTTTTTTTTTTTCTTGGTTAATTCCAAGCCCTTTTTTTTCTTATACCAAGCCAAGTTATTATCGTAAAAATGAGATTTCTTTAATCTACTTTATTACGCGGTTCAAGATTGTATTTCAGATTAAAGTATAAGGACGGAATGAAAATTTGCAAATTTTATTGGTACGAATTTTTAGTACCTCATAATAACTTTCGACTGATTAAAATTTCGTTTACCAGGCGCCATTGCGGAGAATGTTTATAATTTTATGCGGTTTGATTACTTATCGTTTTAAGACTTGGTGGGCCAATGACAGTCTGTAAATATTCTTGAGTATATTAAAATGAGAAAAGAAAAAACAGAAAAAAAGGAAGCAAATGAATACCTAATGTGATTAGAGGACAATTTCACATAGCACATACCAATTTCGCCGAACGTAACCTAATGCAGCTATGCGTTCAATGTGCCATATGTATATAATTATACGTTTGTGTACATATACCTACATATAAATACATATATATATATATATATATATATATATGTGTGTGTGTGTGTGTCTGTATATTTATTCACTAACTGATGTGTTTTTCACGTTTCAGAGTGTTGTGTTGTTTTCCGTTTGTTTTTTCTGATACCCTGTATTAACGTGTTCATTGTACGTTTCGTGGGTGTTATTGATTTATAATTGATATCGATCACACATCTAGTAACAGATGATCGGTACATTTGTTTTCTTAATTTGTGATCAATGATTTGATTTTTTTCTAAACTTTTTAGACTATAGCGGTTTTTGTAATGTAATGAACGGATTCGTTCTTTTCAATTTTATCGTTCGAATTGACGTTCAACTGACGCATAAATTTTATCTAAATTCTGTAATCCACAAATCTGTGAATAGCATACCGTACATTTTTTACGGTAAAAAAAAAGTCAACAGATGAAAATATTTGCTGTTAAATGTATTTAAAATATTTGTTTAATATGCTTAATCTCGTGGCGTCACAACTCCTACAATTAATAAGTACTAATGATAATGTTTTATTGTTGATTTTTATCACTAACAGCAACAGCATCGATATGTTGAATTTATTGCTCCGCATTAAAAGCTCGCTGACCGTGTGAATCGTGCGCTATTCTCCCCTCTCTCTCTCTCTCTCTCTCTCTCTCCCTCTGCAAACGTTCTCTGCAAAATATTAAAAATATCGAATTAATTATCTATTTGATTTATCCTATATTTGCGTTTGGATATCAATTATTTACATTGTCAATTGCAGTAGTGAAATTTTTAGTGTAATTTCATTGCAAATGCAGACGTATAACTAATGAGATTGCAACTTACGAGTCCATGATGTTTGGATTTATCTTCAATTATGGTTTTTTCTTTTTCAATTAGTGAAGTTATGTTTCTTCATCTCTAATCCAGTTTCACTAATTTTTCGTCATCATTTATTTTTGACCAGTACCGAAGGTCGCGTATAAAAGGTAGAAACTGGACCTGAAAAAGAGTTGTGTTAAACTCTGGATAAATGAAATTCGCGACGCGTACGAATCGGATAAATATTCACGTTGTGCGGAGAACTCGGAGCGAAAGGGAAGGAAGCGCAAACAAAGTTTTCCCCGATTAGCATGTTGTAGATTAATATTTGTAAAAAAATTTTAAGTTTGCGAGATGAATGCAGATGATGACGTGGGGGGTGGGTATTTGTTGCAGTACGGCAGTCCCGGGTCGGGGCAGCGACATCCTAGTGCGATGAGGCGTTCGCCTAGGTATTGTACAATCAATACTCTTTATCCTATCCTTTAACTAAGAGACAAATGAAAAAAAAAAACAATTTTCATCTTACATGCACAGTGACGCACTTTATACGTAAATTTATATACTTCAACGTTGATCTTTCCTTTCCTTTGAATGTATAATAATTCACATGTCGAGGCGAAATCCGCTTCATTTAAAGTCAACGTGTAACTTCACCGAATGAAATTGCACGCGTTGCTTTTACAACGCGAGAATCTCTCTTCATTTGGATACGAAGATCATAGTTGACGAGATTTTCGGGGAGGATCGACCTTATTGAGACAAACCGTATTTTTAGAGACTTTCGGTCTCACGGTTTATTTTTCGAGAAATGACTTTCATTTTTTAATATTTCATTTACATTTTTGTCGTGACAAAGATGTCGCGAATGACGAATTAAGGATGCTACAATAAGGTAGAGACACTTCCCGCGATCACTTTGACGAGTTGTAATTTCACAGTCATCACTTACAATCATTTTATTTCAATTACCAAGCTAGAAGTTCAGATTCTTCGTCAATTTCGTTTAAACGTTGATGCAATTTGTTCGATAATCTAACATTCTTTTTTCATACGAACAAATGTACATGCGCAACTGTTGCGATGGGCAGTATACGTTTGAAACTAGTTTTTTCATCCAGTCATTTTTGGAATATAGTATTGGATTCGAAAGATCTTGGCTTCACTTGGTTCACCCGCTCTTCATTCTTGTTAAATAATCACTTATTTCAATTTTCCATAACCATTTCCATGTATTTTCACGATGTGGAATAACTCTGCGTCGCCATTGCATGTTTTGGATATTTATTCGCAAATAACCTCTTTTTTTTTAATAGTTTTGCAATTTTTTTTTCTTCACCCACAAGTTACTTTTAAAGAATTTAGTTGTAGTTACATAACTGATTATACCATGCATCAAAGGGAATATTATTAGAAAAAATTATTCGTCTTGTTCCTCCACTACGTTTGTAAGTAATCATAAAAATTCCCATTGACACAACTTTAATGTATTGATGTTTTCACATGGAACCGTGTTTGTTTATCATGACGTTCGTAATTATAAATGACGCTCTTTCAAATATCAGCGGTAAGGTGAATCGACGTTCAATGAAATATATCCTTCGCACCTAGAAGAAATGAAACTGAAAAAAATCATTATCATTCTAAATATTCATTAAACTCGTACAAGTATTAAATTCACAAACATTGATCAAGTCGAAAATCAATAATTATCTGAAAAACTAAATACAACGGTTCTCTAACAATTACATATATGTCATTTCGGGAATGTTTTTCTCCTAAGGTGTGAACAGCATTTTTGCAAGCTCTGGCCCCAACAAACTTTATATTTACAGTTCTTTCTCTTTGCCTTTAGTTAATTTTTTCCCATTCTTCGGTACAACCGGAAATCGTGTCAGATCATTGCCGTTCCTTGTAAATTTAAATTTAGTTTGTGTACGCCCCTGGTTCAAAGATAAAGAAGTAAAAAAATATAAAATGAAACAGCGATTGCCGCTGGCACCTGTTATTTGAACACGTAATGCTTGTACGCTAAGTTACTCTAACGGCATCGGGGTTCCGAGCTATCTTGGAAATATGCATATCATGCCCATGCCACGGATCCGGCTAGTCTTTCAGGTTAATTTCAACGTTCAGTAACAAGGTTCATGCCTCACCTTTTTATCGCTACTACTCATCGGTTACTTGCCGCAATTTTATAACCCCTCATATTGTAGTCTTGCCGGCTAATGCAGCAATATCGAGGCGCAGTCAAGATTATCGGTCGGATCGATGAACCTCTACGTAATTCATTCCCGTATCAATAATCTGCCTTTTCTTCCCTTTTAATTCAGAAATTGAATAAAGATCTTTACCTAGGCTACAAGATTAATCAGAAAATTTTTCCTACAGTCAGTTAGGTCAGGCTGAAGATAAAAAATTTTCGTATGTTTCTAACATCAATAATTCGTTGTTTTAGAAAATTTAACGAATAGAAAATGACGTACAGTTAAACAGAATGCGAATGTACGTGTGTGAATTTTGTTTTTCTAAAACTTGTAGCTAGTATCACACTACGTAATATGACAAACTAACGCAGCATTTATTAATCGAGCAAATTCAACCGGTGTTTTAACCTAGAATCATAACGTTCCTTGCTTGCTTTCATTCAACTAATTGCAAATTTAAGTTGCGCGAGGTTTGATCCGTGCGGGTGCAAAGGCAATTATTGAACAATGCCAGAGCATTAGGAAGGGTCGCGTATTATTCCCAGCTATTCGGTTCACCCAGGGTGGCAGGGTTTCTGGTCCGATAATACCAACTGTTGATTACCAGACACGTAAATGAGCGTTTCGGATGACGGTGGTTTGCTATGGTTTCCCCAACCGGATCAACCGTATGCCTATAGATAACACCGTTTATCCATCATCGCCAGCCTGTCATCTACAGGGTGTTTGAAAATCCACACCTTACGAATCACCCGCAATGAATTTCCACGAGATGGTTTTCACACCGCTCGAAGCTTCATCAAATTATTACCGTACCTTACGACGTTTTGAATCGGGAAACACGTACAGGGTTTCATTCAAATCTTTACAAGACTACGTTAAAAATTTGAGCGGCTTGAAATATTATTCACGTATCTCGTGTTATTTAGTTTATGTATAAATAGGAACGTGCAATCGTCGAAATTGATTTGACTTAGACTTCGCTTGAATGAAATCCTCTGGATTCGTTTCCGAAAATTTTCAGCGCTGTACATACATAAATTTAATTTATTCGAGTACTAAAATAACTTCTACCCGATTATCGAGAACAATTTTCACCGACGGAAGTACGATCTCTGCACTTAAATCCGTCACGGTTTCGGTGCTACGAGAACTCCGAATTGAATGCAATTTATAACCATGAGGTGAGATACAAAGGTGCGCTTTTTTAGGAAAACAAATATCTGCGAATTAGGTCGAAGCGGACGCGTCGCGAGTTTGGCAATTTCCCGACACCCCGTGTGTTATGTGTGCGATGCCTGTGCTCAATCCAAACTCTGCGAGAGAAAACTAAGCTGCGAATAGGAAATGACAAGATTCGTATTCAGCTACGCGGATCGTTTTTGGCCTTTTCCAGAAATCGAATATTCATTCGGACGTGAAACTGAGTTGGATTCGAATCGCTTTAGCCTAATCGCGGATATATATAATACGATACTTGACTCGCGTGTCTCGCCGGATTCTGGATTCTTGTATAAATTTGTCGCGGGTTTGGAAAATACGTGGTATCTGTTCGTGCGTGGAAATTGGCGAACTCTTGCAATTAAGCCTTTAACCTTCGCTTTCTAATCTTTGCCTTACTTCCCGAAGTAGGTACACAAAGATTTAATTTGCAATCTACCGTCCCTTTCCTTCTCCTCCTTGCAGCTCGCCTCGAGGCCGACGCTATTTCGATGAAAACTTTGGCAACTCAGCTTCCAACAAGTTGTAAGTTGAACGGCGGCAGTATCCGGTAGATTTAACGTAGACTCCTTAATCCGAGTTCCGACCTGAGAGTTTCGGGACTTGGTTATGCGTAAAACGCACCCTCTCATACACGCGGTGTATATGGTTAAGGAATTTTCCTCCTAATTTCCCGTCTTCCGATAGTAAATTAACACTAATTTCGTTATAAAATAATTTACAAATTTTATAGGGAAAGTCGTCTTGGCCACCTTTGAAGACCTTTCTAATCATGGTACAACTGCGGTGTACGGGAAAAAATTATTCCTCAAGCTGCTGGTTAATGAATTATAGATTGAAATTTCATTCATTTATCCGTGATCAATTTGCAATAAGATCTTTTGAAATGGAACGGTCTGAAAACAAGCAGCTTGATAACGCGAGTTGATTGCGCAATCAGTCTTTCCTCGATTTTTGAAACACAGTGCTCTTTAAAAAAGTTCGTTCACCAAAAATAGACACGTTCTATTAATTTATTTACGATAAAGCTAGTACATTGAATAAACAAATCGATATATTGTCAAGCTGCTTACGAATGGTAATATTGAATTAAGCACTCGGATAAAAGAAAATCTGTTTGAAAATTGAAATCGAACAAATCTGTTTAATTTTTATAACAGTTTTGCTGCGATTAGAAATAATTAGCATCGATATTTAAATTTTTCTTTACAACACCGCTGTTTCCTATTTTTATATTTTTGAAGGGAGCTTCTTAGCTTACGAATGAAACAAGTTGATTAAACACGTAATGTCCGAGTATCTCCTAACGAAATTAATAACAAGTATCGATTTTTAGAAACCAACCTCCTTAATGCCGTTTCTTTCCCTCCGCCTTGGATAATTCAAAGGGTTTTACGGCGATGACAATAAATATCGAGCAGCTTTCTCACACTTATGCGAGTTACGTAATTGCGTTAGAATTCTGACGAGGCGTGAGGTCACCGGGGATTTCGAGCTTTCACATAGAATGTCGCGTTCTGGTCTCCTTAACCTGCGCAGACCCGGTTGAACCGTGACGTGATAATGCGCTGTTGTGACAGGGCATTGCCTAGGGCTGCATAATATGTTTACCCCTTTGCGGGAAAATATATACATGTATATATATGTATATATATAGCAGCGTCTATCTACTTCGCGTATAATTACAGCGGTTCTTGGGATCTATCCACCTGGGACCATTGTTGAATAATAATCGTTGTCTTCATCTCTAACGATGTGTCGCACTTTGTTGATCCTCCTTTCCTTACATGTCATACCATTTGCACCTAATTTTACCCAAATTTTAGGTACAGTAATTTTCACGCAGATATACACTAATCGTAATATTATCAGTTGTTTTTTTTTTCGAGTTCAATCGTTATCGACAATAGCGAGGCTTGAGGTACGATTGCACTAAATCTCGGACTTACTTCGGAAAAAATATTCAATCGGAGCGATACGTTGCATATTTGCAATGCGTTATTGAAGTATGGGGGCTTTTAATTTGTCAAAATTCAATTATAAACGTAATATCGATTACAAACTAAATCTAACGTTGACTCTCCAGAGCTTGCAAGCTTGTAACTTTCGAGTCTGTCTGTTTTTTTTTTCTCTTTTTTCTATTACACGAAGAGTACTTTATACCGAGAGTGGTATTTTTGATTCGATGATAACGGTGACGTGCCGATTAGAAGAGATATTCATTCTTCAATCTTCTCTCTCAGTGTAGGTTCGAGTCTGTAAATTACACCCACACACCTGTAAATAATAGCGACGTAATCTGTTAGGTTGATAATGTTTTTGATCCTTGTCTTCGTGACTTCGTCTGCAATAATATTAACGTCGCAAATTTTCCGGAGCAGTTTTTTTCGTATCCAGAATTCACGTGCATGTAGTTTACGATCGTTGGTAGAAAGTCGCGAACGTTTCGCGAACTGTTATCACAGAGTTGCGGAATAATTCTCAAGTCTGGCTAACTCCGCATCTGTTCGACAAACCCCACAACGTCAATCAACATCCTTCCTACTCCGCGACTGAATTTCTGAATCAATTATACCTACGTCGGTTCGTCTTGTTGCGCAGACAAACTTCGCTAGCGTAAACGGTGCTAAATTATATTCCTTCCTCGACGTCTGCTGCAACATACCTTTGCATATGGAGCAAACATTATTCCGTATGATTCATGCTTGAACGGAGCACATCGCGATTTTTCAATTAACGGCTAACCACGTATGATAATAATTGTTTTCATATAAATAATATCTCATCACACCTTCACATACTGCGGTAGAATCTTGTTTTGACGAGAACGAGGTTCCGCTGTAATTCGATTAAATTTCTTCGACAGTTGAGTAACGTATATGTTTATTTGTTATAGATTTAGACTCACACTCACATATCATTCATCCTCTTTGCTCACCGCAACCACGTCCAAACATTTTAGTATAGGATATAGGTGTAAGTATTTACGAGTTTTCTTTTCTCTTTTATTTCTCAGACCGTTTACGCCGCACAGGGAGGGCTTCTCGTAACTACACTATAGGCTGGGCAATGCACTAGGAACATGAAGGAAAATCTTCGCCATCATCCGCTGTCTTGGTATTCTTATATCGCAGTTCGACCGCTTCAAACTTTGTCGAAAAACGAAACGAAAGAGAAAAAAGGGAAAAGCTTGCCTCGAAGAACCATGGTGTAAAAATTTGATGTTATATCGAGCAACTCACAGCTGATGTGGTTTCCACAATTTCACGAAAGATATTCGGTATTTCGAGGCTGTGGTTGGAGAGACCGAGTCGTTACTGCGAGAAACCATCGTTGTCTTGTGAAAAGTGAAAAATTTGAGAACAAGGGCGAAAAAGGAACCGAGGCTTAATCTTCCGAAGATCGCAAAGATCGGTGCATCGGGTTCTTCGAGACCAAAGAGATGCGGATTATGTCCTACCGAAGAATGGCGTCATACGCCCAGAAGACCTAATGCCTAGTTGGAATGGAAACGGCGTCGGCGAAGAAATAAAAGAAAAAAAAAAAAAACAAAAACAAATCGTAGTCTTTTCATAGAATCTTGAATATTTAATAATCCTGCAATTCGCTTCCGGAAAATTAGGATGCAGTACGCAATCGTAATTTGTCTTGCTTAATCGTCCAGTATTTCTGGTGTCTGCCATCAAGCTTACGTCGTTTTAATTATTTATTTTTAATTTTTAATCTTTTCCTTTGAAGAGAGAGAGAGAGAGAGAAAGCGAAAGAAAGAGCGGGAGGGATAGAGAGTGAGGGTTTGTGTGTGTGTGTGTGTGTGTGAAAGAGAGAGTGAAAGCGAGAGATAGACTTGAGAGAGAGAGAGGGAGAGATAGAGAAGTTCTCCTTGGTCGTGTATGGCGTCAAAATATAAGCGCAACTTTTGACTGCAGTGTCGCTTTTTTTTTCTTTTTAGCTGTAGCTTTAAAACGTATACGTCATTTTTTTTTTTTTCTCAATTCTTAAGCCATTTTAAATTTTCGGCAGTACACTGCCAGTTTTTTGAAACCACGCGTTCTAAAAAGCGAGGAGACGGAGTGGAAATTATAAGTGGATATTTATATATGACAGTTCGCGGCTTCGCCTGTCGTATTGGATTTGTCAAAGCTCACTAATTCGTGCAGCGCATGGGTCGAGCTCTCGTCATGATGCGGCGATCCGGGAATAGCGATTCAGTCCGTGGCTGGAAACGAATTTATTCCTTTTCTTTTTTATATGTACAGATGTTGCCTCGTTCAGCGTAAAATTCGAAAGTGGGCGTTTGCCTCGGCCTATGCGGCAGCGTGTTAACGGTTTTCATTTTCTTTTTTTCTTTTTTCTTTTCTTCCTCACCTTTAAAGAATCAAATTGACCAACGGAATGATGATAGAGCGCATAATTCGCGGTTCAGGATAGGGATAATTTGAATGATCTTGTGTGCGAACGGAATTACGATTAGGTGTCTCAAAGTATAGTGTCCTGTATTTTTTATTTCAAGAAAAAATAAAATTAAAACAAACAATTTGCCCACGTATATTCTGACCGGAAATGCAACGCCCGAGGATGTCGTCGCTCTTGAATGACTTATATATTTTAAATTTATGAAATGAGAAGGAACAAACACAACAAGGAAAAAAAATTATACATGATATATATAATATAAAAAAAAAAAAAAAAAAAGAATTTAAATATGATAATAAAAAATTTTAATCCCCGCACTTACTATTATTGTAGAAATGTATTTTTTATTTATAATAAACGATAATATTTTTAATTTTAATGATAACGTCCATTATGATGTTGTCGAATACGAAAATGATAACGACGATGATGGAGTTGGTGATGGTTGTACTGAATCACCGTGATAAAAATCGTTAATTTTTAAATAAGTAATTAGAGAAAGAAGTGGAAAACAAACGATGCAACTTAACCTACTGTAATGTTCCCGTTGAAAACGAGGCGAACCATCACGATGTAATAAATTTAGGTCGATTGTATGTATACATAAATATTTGAAAATATATATCATATGGATAACGATGATGAATAATATATTACAACTCTTATGATTTTACTCCTAATAGACTTAGGTCGATACGCGCGGCTAATCGAACGAGTGGCCAATGCTTTTTCTTACGTTATTTTACTACGCTTCGTTTTTTCACCTTGAAATAATTCGAGTTATTTATATAATTATAATCCACACTACAAGCGACGAAAAATCGGCTTACGTACGAACTCGCCGAATTGAAAGATGAGCTAAAAAATAATCACGGCCTTTGGCCACTCGGTCAATCCTTTATCTATCGTTACGATTAATATATTACATACTTATATTTTACCTACTAATATAACGAATAACTATTTTAATTAATTAATTATTATTTTAGAATTGGTACGAATTATCAGTCTGTACATATTGTGTTTATTGTGGTTTCAATTATATATTAAAAAAGGAAAAAAGAAAACACATTTGTCACGTTGAAATTTCTTTGGAGGCTTGCTGAGGAATTCAACGAGGGGTCCACGTCGGGATGGTTAAAAAATTGTTGTTATTATTGTTGTTGTTGTTGTTTTTGTTGTTGTTTTTATTATTACGATTACTACTACCGCTACTGTCACTCACTATTACTACCACTATTACCCATACTTTTATGACGATAAACATTGTTGAGACGTGAACCCCTAGGGGCAAGTGAAACAAGAATAAAATAAGCGAGAAAGAAAAATGATTGGGAAAATGAGTTTAATGAAAAAAACAAAACCATTAAAATATAAAATTAATGGAAAGATATAGCGCTAAGTGGGCTCGGAGGATAACGGCAACTATGGTGTATAACGTCGTCCGGTTTATACATATAATATGTTTACGTGGCATCCATAGTAGCTTGGAGTAATAATAATGATGATGATGATGATGATAATAATAATAATTGATAATTGATAATTATTTGAAGTATAACGAATTACTCTGTAATCTTTTGCGTTTATTGAATTCGTTCGCAGTCACGTATCTTATAAATGTCTCATTTTTCTTGTATATGTATTATTTCTACTCAATCGCACGATCGAAACCTTGCTAGCCTTATCTTGTAACAAAAAATTTAATAAAACTATAAAACCACTCGTTCGATCGATAGCATAAAAATTAATTCCGCTTTAAAATCCCAACTTCAATCGTTCCCGAATCTTTGGAAAAAATTTTAGTTTCGCGCAGTAAATGTTGCTGATAGTCCAGAGTGGAATACATAAAAAAGAAACAAAGAATTCAAATCGTCAGCGGGTAGTTTAAATCAATGGATACCAATGAAAAATTTGTTGAAATTCATTTAGATTCGCGTCCAATTTTAACGTCGTCGTGGCGAACTTTAAAGAGTATAGAGATTTTGAATACCAAGAATCTTGAGCGTTTGTATCATACAATCGAAATTTCGATTTCGGTAGTCTGAAAATTCGATATCCTCTATCCGGCGTTAAAACGTAAAGGAATTAAGCGTATTGCAAATAATCATTACCGTTGTAAATGAGTTTCAAGATCCGAGTATACATATAGTTACTATTAAAAAAAAAAAAAAATTACACTCGATCAAAGTTCCGAATGATATTACTATCTTAACGAACGACTTTGTCAATTCATCTTTTCGCAACTTTTTCAATCAACCCAATTTAATCAACTCGTGACGGGTAATTTCTTTTTTATAGTGTACGTGCATGTAACTCGGGAACGATCGATAATGACTACCAACATTCGTTCCTCTATTTTCCACCCTGCACTCTAATTGAGGATCAAAGAAAGAATACCTTCGCTAATTGCTAATTGCGGCGGGCATGCATGGGAGAAAGCATTTTAAAACGTCGATGAATAGCGAGCCAATATTTAGAAATATGAAACGCTTTTTTCGAATTATATACACGCTGCGCTTTCGAACTCTGTAAGAACAACTTGAGCTCTTGTGTTGAATATTTTCCGGCAGTCTGCACGGTTGCGTTGAAACGTTCGGTTCCGGTTTTTCTATCCATCTCGTAGAAGTTGCGCACGATGCATCTTCAAACAGATCGCACTGGATGCTCATGCGGAAACTGTCGGTTCACTCGCATCTACGGGCCACTGCTATGAGCGGATTGCTCTTGATGTTATTCCGTCTTCGGATAAGCTAGGCATGAGTGAATAATATACAACAAAGAACGTTCTCCTACGTCGAAAGAGATAAGCTCAGCGCTTCGCCAACCGGCGCACAACACAGGGTTATACAAAAGCTGGGTGACTAATTAACAGTTTTATTATTATTTCACAGGCAGCAAGATGCTGCGCCTTTCGTGCTATGCCAGAGGGAAATGAGGAACAACAAGGACAGAGTAAAAAACAAGCCCCTTGAAGTTTCTCTGAGTACTCATCGAGCAAGAGATTCGTACAAAATCTATCCGATTTACGGTTGCGGACGCATTGGATGTACAGTCGAGTCAAAGAAAGTTTTTAAACAGAGGTCTTGAACATTTCTACACCCAAGCCGAACAGTCGTATAAGGAGAAATTTAAAATATGCACTGATTTTGAAAAATGTGAATACTTCATCATCTTAACAACATTAAAGAAATTTTATTGTTCCATCAACTTTTTTAATCGAAAAAGTCCGTATTTTTCGTTCGACTCCGATGAATTGTACAGTTCGTTTTATTCGTGAATAAAATCTCGACAAATCGTTAGAGTTATATTTTGAATCACAACAATATATTCCTTATGCTGAATCATAAATTTATTATCTGTAATTATAACGATTGTATGTATAGAACTTTTTTTGCCAGCTGTAGACGAGCTCAGGGAAAAATCGGTCTCAGAAGTTTTGTAGAATATTTGCAACTTGTGAATCGAATGAGTTATTTTTCATCAGATTTAGAAAAATTGCATAGATTTTTCGGTGCAAGAATGAAAATAATATGATTTGTTGTTGACATTAACAGTGTTTTCAAAGTTTTTGCGAACTATCGGCATTTTTTTTTCTTGTAGTTGAGATTCAAATGAACAATTAGTTTCAATCGTACTGTTCAAACCTTCGTTTTGTCACGTTTTCTTTACAACGAAGTTTGCCACCCGACTGTACGTCCTATACATCCTTAAATTCCTTGTGAAAATTCTTCCAAATATTTCAATCCGTCAGGAATGGCCGATCGATACTTGACGCGGTGTTAAATATACAAACTTGAGGCAGGCGTGTAAAATTCATGCTTCATTTGGGGCGTACTCAAAGCTTTGCCCGGCCAGGGTAGTCGGCCATGTTCAGGTCGGAAGGATGTGCTTGTAATCATAAATTCATCCCTTCCGGCTGCCTTCGTATATCCGTGTATACAGACTTCCAACACACTTGCATCACATCGCGGTGTTTGCTCGCCCAAAGAACTGCTAGCCGTCGTACAAGTTACTCATTTCTCACGATTTACTTTCGCCAAATTTGATTTCTCGGCCCGGGGTATCCTTGGGTATCCAATCCTTGGGCGGTCAGCTCGGTACGATTGATACTATATAAAGGATTCACGAAAATCGAGGGTTGATAGTACGAACGAATGTTTTGTCGTTTGAATGGTTAATTCGCTGATATTATAAGAACTGAACACGAGCTGTCGAAAATGACTAAAAATCCGAAAACCGAGTCACGTCGTGTGTCGAAGAAATTCTGGGGTGATTGTATCGAACGCGTATACGAAATGCGACAGATGGAGTGTTCGTTCATGTAAACTCATAAAGAATTTTTTTTCGAATTCAGTAATCTTGACTTGCTGCTTTTTCATTATTTTATACAATCGAACGAGATATTTCTTCGCACGCAATATCGAGATTTTTCGAATAGCAACGAATCCGCGTCGTGTAATTTAGCACCCACATGAAACGACGATGCATTTGTGAATTAGGGATAATGTTAGGTACCCGCGGAGGGACGTGCGACTGTAATCCGATTTGGAAGTACAAAGGGCGTGTTGACACCGCTCCTTGGTCCTTTCAACCCTTCCTTAGCCCCTCGCTAATAAACCCCGCCCGACCTTTGACCTCGTCGAATTTCATTTAACCGAATTATCGAAATTTTCACTAGAAATAACAAGCTGGGGCGTGTAATTACACTCATTTGCCGGGTGTCAAACGTGTTTAGAAATGATTAATCACTCTCCGAGATGATGTGCGGTTAATGTGCTGCGCAAACGCGCGTAACGTGCACGTTTCTGGTCACTCGGATTGCGAAAGATTCGCTGAATATTTTAATATTTATTTTATCACGCCGATTATCATTTGAAAAAAAAAATGCGCAAATAAAAAAAAACAAAAAAAAAAAAACAGTTTTTATATTCTGTCACGCTTTTTATCTGAGCATGAGCCGTGTGTGAACCGACATCGAATCCTGGCGTTTGGTATAAGATTGAAAGGTGCGGAAGCTCCGCTGGGAAATATCTGAACCTTACCTCGAGCTGGATATCAACGATCTTTATCAAGCGATGTCGCGAGTTTGAATTTTCTTGAATGGTGCGGGTTACACGCCTTGCCAAAATACTTCAATATTTCTTTTAACGCGTTCGGGTATTTGAAATTTCACCGGCTGGTAGAGCGAAGGGAGGGAAAAAAAAATTCTTCTGAAATTAGATATATTGATCTTTCATTCGGTGAGTCTTGGCGAGATTCAATATCGTGCGGTATGTGCGGGCTGGTTTTTTTTTTCTGTAGAATCTTTATGGTTTCAAACCTGACTGCATATCGATTGTGTATGATTGATTTCATAGCGTAAACGTAATCTGTGAAAATCCTCCAAGTGTTCAACTCTTGGGCCTTACTTATATTCATGAGAAACTCGTCGATTCGTGTCACGCTTTTGAATCGAACCTTAGTATTCGAATTCTGAGCACTTCCTATGGTCGGAAAAAGTATGATTCAATGTGTTTTTTTTTTTCGTGTAGAATAGTTTGATCGTTCCGAATATGAAATCTATGTTAAAGTCCACCCTCGGGAAAAAAAAAAATGTTTTCACACCAAGTCCTTCATACGAGAAGGGCCAAAAAATAAATTCTTTCTATTTAATTGTGTGAAAGGGTATAGATTTTTTGGAGCATACCCAAAAATATTGAGAGTGGGATGAACATGGAATCACAATTGATTCGGTACGCAAATATTCCAGATATATCTGATATATTCGTTGTACCTACTCGTGTATAATTAATCGTTTTTTATTAATAAGTTTTCGAATATAATGCTACATAATGTTTCCTTTTTAACACAAAAGAGAAGAATAAAACATTTTTCCTTTCGGTCGTTTGCAGGATCGAAAAGTACGAAAAAGATGTGTTTCTTTCACGTCTTCGGGATCTTCCTCACAACGGATTTCACACTCCGAGAGATCAAGTTTTACTACACAAGAAGCACATTGGATGATATTTATTGATATTGTCTAATATCGCCGTCTCTTTTCGATATACAATACGCAACACGCCAAAGGCGGTAATACGCGTGTTGTTCGCTTTCGTCGGAATTCACCACCTGATCTGATTTTATATTTCACCCCCGTAGGTTCGTTAAGACTTTACACGGATCAGGCCGTTGTTTCTGCCAAGATTTAATTACGGCTCTGACGAAGCAATACCCGGCATACCTTGTAGGAGCCGTAATTAGCGTCCAGCTGTAAACAGCGAAAGTTTTTTAGTATATAAGTGAACTTTTTCGTGCCCGGTGAGGATGAAAAACCTGGCTTAACAAAGTGCGGCAGCAAATAAAGACCGAAGTCAGTTACTAAATCGCACTTTTTCTTTTCTTTCTTCTAGCTTTTTCGTCCCGTAATTAACAACTTAGGATACGCGAGTGGTAATCAGCGTTCACGAAACGATCAATATATTCGTTCATCACGCAAACAATCTGATCGTTTTCTCGCAATTCCGACGTCAGTCGGACAAAGCTTATTATCCGACTTCCGTCCAACGTGCGAAATTTTTTTTAGCGATTCGTCTGCAAACAGTGCAAGAAGAAAAAAAAACAATTTGCAGAGTTGTATTAAATCCACGCCAGGTTACGCGAACCAATTATCTTCAGGCCCTTTGAAGACGCCGTATAATAATTTAAACTTTTCTTTATTTTTTCATTGTTTAATTAATCTCGACCCCCTTTGATTCATTCGTACAATAAGACTCGCTTTAAGTTTCGCGAGGGCAAAAAGTTGAGACTTTGAAATGTTGTATTCAAAGACGTTATACTGCAACATCTCAGCCTCAGCGGGGAGAAGTCAGCTGCTCAAAGCGCTGAAATATTTTCTCAGTTTATACTTGTTTTGAATTTTACAAGGAAAAAATGGTGCGGAGAAACTTCTGTATATATGTACATGTATATATATTATATATATATATATATATTGTATAATTTTGATACTTCCAGAGATTCAGCGGTATTCAGAACTCCCCGCCTCCCTTGCAGCGTTTTCGCAACTTTTATACAACTTGCGACTTTCTTTTGCGATATACCCATCGCCACCGCCTTTTCGTAAGCCTGAGCTATTTTATTTCTAAAATAAATTCACGTACGTACATCGCCTGCAAATCCACACGTTTTGATTCTCTTCTATTTTCACATCTGAATTAACGAGTAGAGAAATTTGTGATTCTCCTACCAAAGTAACTTTATCGCAATAAAATCAAAATTCTACCGATACGCAATTTTGTTTGCAATTTCACGTGTATAAAACATAATTCAATGCCAGACTTAAATCGTTGATCATGTTTAAATTACGCAGTGCAACTTCCGCCGGAGACGGATCATTGTCCTATATTACATCAAGGAGATAAATGAGGAAAGAATTACAACAGATGCACGGACGTGCAGCTGATATACGGTCAGCTTTGCTTCGCCAATCGAGAAACTAGATCCGTGTTGCACGTCTAACACGGTTCGTAACTGAATCGAGGATCGAAAGAGACAAAAGCCAATATCGCGCGGATCGGCGAAGTTTCAGTCTCGGAGCTCAAGAAGCGGAACAAGTGCACGAATATAGATACGTATCATGCATAAAATATAAAATGTCAAATACAGAGAGGGAATATTTCGAGCTCTTTTGGGAGTTGAAACTTTCGGCGAAAAATCGGCACACTATATTTCTCTGCACGCAATTTCGGACAAAATTTCAGGTAACTCTATGTCCTGAAAATAAAAAAGCCAGCGTCCAGCCACAGAAACCGATGAACGGAGGACGGGAAGAAGTTTCAATTTCCTAATTGCACGTGATAATAATATTAGTGGAGATAACGATGAACGAGCGAGAGCTTGAAAAATGGGTGAGAAAATAAATGGCATCTTCGAGAATTACACAGCGGGAGAGAAAATTCTGGGGAGTCTCTTGGATGAGAAGAGATGAGTATATTTTAGGAGGTTTTGTGCGCAGCTTCTGCGGCGTCCCATCCAATTTCCCAACGAAATCGAGAACCGGGTCAAGCAAAATTCGGCGGTTGTCGCCGTGTCCGCTCTCACAATCGTTTCCATCCCGAGCAATCTTGCCTCTATAAATCCACGCAGCGTGGACCAGAGCAGAAGTCGGGATTCATGCCGGGGGATCAAATATAAAAGGGAAATGAAGGGACTCGTTGACCCGACACAGCCGGAAAGTATCCTGGAACCGTATGATTTGCGGGAAATCGCCTCTGAGGTCGTTGCGTATTACCCCATAGACCCCCACTCTTTTTCTCCTCCTCTTTTCTCCTGACAATTTTATCTTTTCGATAATATTGACGATCACCCACTAAATCAAAATGCGCCAATGCAGAGACCGACGTATAAGCATTTGTATATGTATTCCAGTTTGAAATAATATGGCATTCGTTCAGTCCTGTTTCGTCAGTTTTATTTTCAATAAACGTCAGATCAATGGAAAGTCGAGGTTAATTGTTGGCGAACTTATAATGACGTCAAAAAGTACACCTTTCATGTACTGGTGAAAGAAAAAAAATGGCACCAGTCACAGTAATCGTACAATTTAATTGTTTAGATAATTACAAAAGTGATTTCGAGTCGGCAATTTAGAAAATAAAATTATGGGGTTGGTCAGTTATATCTATACCATATCTCTATTGGGTTTCAACAAAAATGTGTAACTTTAAAAACTAAGGATCGGCTGAAATCAACGTGAGCTGAAACAAATACGTTATAAATTATAAGACCAGTGATTATTTAATAGACTACATTAAATTTTTCCGTTTCAGCGCTCTTTCATCTCTTGCCCAAATAATTTATCGTCAGTATATAATATATTCGGCAAATCTATCCTGAACAATTACGCAGAAAATCGCTCAGAGTCGACTTCGTCAAATTTTCCGATCAGTTAATAAAATGATCGATAAATCCCACTCCAAAGTATTCCGGACTTTGCAACAATCTACGCTTGTTCTGTGATCAAATAAATTGTCATCGATTCAATGACGACGCCTGTTGAACTCTTAAATATTTCGCTTCGAATAAAGAATTTAGTAATTGGTTCTGTAAATTCAAATTGTTTGCATTGTAATCTATACTAAAAATTTTTTCCGATGAACCATCATTGAATGAAATATATGTACGATTAGAATCAGCAGAAGTGTGGGATTATATTTTTCTAACTCTCTTTTCCCTTTCTATTTCGAATTGGGTAAAAGTGATTGTTTCTTACTGCAATTTTCCTCCCTCTTCATGCAAACAAGTCTGACTAGCTCTATCGGAAAGTGCACCATTTCCATCCGTACGCGATGAAATTTTTAATTATTATTAGTCTTCTAACAAAAAAAAAAAAAAAAACAATTGCAAAAAGTAATTTTCAGAGAAATGCTTTTAATACGTATCAGGTGCACTTTTCTCATTATGTTGAAAATTAGTTGAAAATGATACCGTGCCGATTCATTAAACTTGGAGCAATGAAACTTGACCTGATCCCATACTGTATGATACCTACATAGGTATACAATTAACATACTTCGTACGTTGTTTAGGTAGATTTATACATGCATAACGAATGTGCGAAAAGACAAGAGGATGAAATCAAATGAAAAAACAAAGTATCCGTCGGGCGTTTTCGGACGCGTAGTGTAAAATTCCAGCAAGTGCCAAGCTTGAATTTTGCCACGCCTGAATTAGCCCGCGTAAGTTTATTCGAAAATTTAATTTCCGTTTTTACAGAGTTATTCTACGACGGCTCGTAAAGCACTCCGTGATCCCGGTGCATGGTTGGTAAGCTCGGAGCTACGGGGTGCTATTTTATTTATTTCCTTTCTACCCAGTGTCCAACTGAGCGGAGGAGCAGGTAGAGCGGTTATCATTTCGCAGTAAATTCAACCGGCCATGAGATTTGTTTCACAGGAGATTAGTGAAAGCGGCGGATTTACGAGTAACGAAAATAGAGGAAATTCTCGTTTAACCAGAACAATTCGTTTCAGCCAACGCTGTGGCATTTCCGTTTTTCTTTTTTCACTCGACACACGGGTACTATTATCTGCACATACTTGACTGTGGGAAATTAATTATAAAAACTGGTTTTATTTTCGCAACAGGGATAAAAGCAGAAAATTGTAATATTCATATCGGTTTGACGACGCTCGATACGAGTGATAAAATTGATACATTGTTAATTCATTCTTGTACGTGCGAATTTGAACGTCGAGTGCAAAGCTTGATTGTAAATAATTTCACCGGCAGATCATCGCGTGTAATATTATACATCCAGAAGAGAATGAAAAAAAAAAGTTGAATCAATACTCGCAGATAAATAAAATACATCCGCGAAAAAAGCAGCATTTTCTGTCAAAAACGAATCTGCTCGTGCAAAAGTAACGAGTAATATGTAAGTATTCATTTCATATAATTGAAAATAAGATCGTTGCTGCGTATAACTCTTACTTGCTTAGAGGAAATAAAAATGGATATCAGTTTACTTGCAGATCATTTTATTCGCCACGAGGAAATTATACTTGAAACAACCAAGTGTTTACATACGGGGAATAAATTTGACAGACAAGCATGGCGGGTCTTAAGTAGAATCGTGTTTATTCAATCGATCGTACCTTTGGCAATACCCGCGACCTGCAGTGCTTGTCACGTACCTACATCCAAGGATCTGGGAAAAACACTTGGCGTCGAAAAAGGCAAAGAAAAAAATAACGGAAAAAATCTAAACGAATTATCATCCTATACTCAAAAGTCAAATAATTCCAAGGCTGTCGGTTATAGTTGTCAAATTTGGTATTCCCGAAAAAGGAATGAAGAAAACTTGAGATATCTAGCCACGCGATTCATTTTCTAATTAGCCACTCGCCAAAAGCTCCAAAAAGCGCGGGCAGTGCTTCTTGCTAAGCCGAACGCCCTCTGAGGACACCGCGATCGTTGAATAATCAAGGCAATTCTAGGGGAGATTTGAAAGCGGACGACGGGGCCAAAATTTATACCGTTCACTTTCTCGTTAGGCAGGTGTAACCCGGAAAGGGTCGCACCAGATGGATGGTCAATTCATTCAATCATCCCCACGACCCCGAGGGTAGATATAGGACGGATTGTGGAAAAGGTGAATGGCCTGAACCCATCTCAGTTTCCGCAGCTGCGGAGCTTGAGTTTACCGCGGATGCAGTATCGCGAGGAACGGCCTCTCTCAGTCCCTCCAAAATCTCACCGGGCTGTGTCAAGGCTCTGGACTTTGACCTGAGTAATGTACAAGCTGAGCTACGGGACACGAAAAAGCCTCGAACAACTCATCATTTATTCAGAATTCGTTTTAGGGTAATGCTCGAGATGAATATGGTGTCACTAGTTCCGTGATTTCAATCCCACAGAAGGTAAAGGTGGAAGGGTGTAGAATTTGTTGAAGTACCGAGATTAATGCGACAGTGAAGTAAACTTATGATAGATTTTCCTTTAGGTTTCTTTCTAAACTTTCCACTTACTTAAGCGCAATGGCTAACTCGGCAGTATAATATTTACAGAGAAGATGGTCGAGTTCTAATTTTATTCGTAGTCGTTTGACTCCTTTGTCCAAACGCCAGGGTCTGTGCTTCACCATTGATAATCGATACAGTACGAAATTTCTTATGCATGAATGCAACGTGTAGATATACGAGAAGCATTTTGGTCTCCGATTGAGGAGAGTCAAGGTTTTCCGATCCGGAATACATTATCCTATATTCCCTGACTCGGGTCTACATCAAGGCACCCGGGTGACAGTTTAGCATAAAGCAATAAACCGGCAACATAATCCTATCAGCGAGCGGCTGCAGGGATAGCTGCGATGAAATCTCAATGCTTTAGCTTTTTCAAGAAACGTTTCAATCAAATCAGACGGCACTTTGTCTCTCCGGAGTGATAACCCTCGAACAAACTCCCCTTGACGATCCGTTGCCGGGCACTAACCAAAGCGCATCGAAATGTCCGCTTTGGGAAAGTGCACCAGGTAACCGTGTGCGTGATGCACATCAACAGGAAAACCCACAGGGGTGAACGTGCAGTCTGGGTCGGCGCGAAAGCGTTATTTCAAGGGAAGTTGGCCGGTGTAAGCAGCTGAGGGTGTAAACGAAAATAACGACAAATTCACCCTCGGACAAATAACGAACCTTGCTAAGCCGCGGTAACTTCGGTGTCGAGCGAATCGCTGCAGCCACGCCGGAAGTGGTTAGACCAGGTAGATTGAAAAGAGGTCAGGAAATTGGAAGAGCTCTCGAATTTAATCGTGTTGAGCGAAAACTCGGTACCGTAATTTCGCGGGTACCGACTTTACTCGCCCTACTCCGAATCAGATTTACGGATTCGTTCGCACTCCTCTGTATCGATTTCGAAATCTTAACCCTACGCGATTTTTCGATGCCTGTTTTCTCACGAAACAAAAGTTTCGTAGTATCTTTTGAGGGGGAACTGAATATCTAACAATAACGTGTGAAAATCATCGCACAGTTTATCTTGTCAATACGTTCGACGTGTTATCGCATGAGCAACCATACAATCGGACGAGAAATTTATACCCATAGGTCGTAATTCATTGCATACAAGTAAACCATCACCCTGCTTGAATGTAAACACATCGATGCCTGAAGGTCTTCGGTTCATTCGGTAGTATAGCGTCGCCGGCAGCGGTTGTGGCTCTTACGAATCTCACGTTGAATCAATATTTTCTTATTACGAGTTAATACTCTATTAAATCGTGCATCGGACTCCTCGCTCACTGCCAAAGGCGAGCTTACGGCAAAAGCTTGTCTTTTTCGCGAGTGGATTCGGAACAAGTTAACGAATTCCTGTGCTACGCTTTTGCGATGTAAGAGTGATTTGCTAAAATCCCCGTTTTTGAACTACGTTACTTATACGTTCTTACGTTGATTACTCGACCCGTTTGTTTTCATTCTCAATGCCCAACGCCCAATGTTTCGTCGAGATTTTACAAGACGGCGGAATACACCGAACACTGGTCGAGATTCCTGTAAGAATTGTTGCTTTCCTTCTCTCGGAGAAGCGTGATAAAGGTGAAGACGGAAAACTGCCGGCGGCGATACACGCGATTCTCTGTTTTCTACCGGCCGGTAGGTGTATGTGCTCCTTTAACAAATCACAATTTCGCAACAGCGGAGTGTATAGTGCAGACAGAAAGTGCTTGGGTGTGATACAGTGCAGGGATTAATAACAGTGACTCGAGATCCGAGGAGTGAAATCTGTTCGCGTGTAATTTAAAACTGCTTATCATCTCCTTCGTGCACAGTGGAATATTCAAATATGCATACATGCGTTGTTAAAAAACTCCGCGTCAGGCACTGATTGTGAACAATTTTAATTTCAGTGTTTCTGAGGTAAATCAACAACGTGAAGAAGCATCGATCGGTGCGGATGATCGTCCAACATCGCATTGGGTAAGTGTTACAAGTTTTCTTCCGTGTTCTATTTGAACCCGCTATTTTATTTGATTTTGTTTGGTGGGACGAGCTACAGTTTTCGTTTAAGGGAGCTTTCCAGTGTGAAATTTTCAAAAAATCGATTTTTTTTTTTTGGCTTTATCGAATAGTATACACTCTTCCGAATATTCCCTGAAATTTTCATGCCGAAATTCAGATTATTTCGGTTACTGTACAGCATTTTTTGGAAGAAGGCAACGGAGCGCTACAGCTGCCGCGTCGGCCGTCTGCCCGTGCGACTGTTATTTCTATTGTCTCGTTCCTACCTGCACGTACATGAACTTGGCTCGCCAATTGTCGAAAATGTGAATTCGGAATATTGCATAATTTGCCGTTAATTAGCCGTACATTAGTCGCGCGACTTATTTTTTTGTCGCACTCAATTTTCAAAAAAAAAGCGGATGGCGTGCTAAATTCTTCAAAATCAATCAATCACTGTGTGTGGCAACTAGCCCCAAAGCACGTATTCTGCGGCAAGCAGATAGTAGAAATCGCTACGCAGTGTGCTGTGTGCACCTTCAATGAAGGTTACGACCCAATTTTAAAAATTTTGAAGACGATGGGATGCACGATAGGGCCGAGCGCCGCAGATTTCACCGCTAAGTACAAGAATGCGCGCATCATCCAAGCAAACCGCCGGGCGTCCCTGGATAGCAAAGAGGCGAGGACAGCTCGTCGGACTAAACAATCCATTGAGCACGATCTTTTCGAAGAAGCAGAAGGGATATTGTATGGACCTGGCATCGCTGATTGACCGTAAGTAAACGATTTACCTAAAATTTCCTCACTTGAAACTTTGAACGCGTTTTTCTCGAAACAGCATTTTTCAAAACGGTGTCCAACTTGGAGGGCAGAGTTTTAAAGCTATCGAGTTGAATTTTTTACACAATATTCTTAACGTCATTGTTTATCGTGCTATGGAAGCTTTTTTTTTTTTTTTGACATCTTCCTATTTTTTTTTAAAAAAAACTGCCAAAAAAAATGCTAAAATCGATACTTTTTGTTCAAACCGGCGCCATTTTTGCAAAAAAAAAAAAAAAGAAAAAAGCTTCCATAGCACGAAAGCCAATTATATACCGATCAATAATCTTTTTGTGTTTTTTGTTTCAGATCAAAATTGTGACCCCCAACGTGGACACCACATCCAAGTGCATTTTCGGCAACAATTGTTTCATCATTTTTATAGATATTAATTAATAAATAAATCGATCTTTAAAAAATTGTTTTGTATTCTTCAATACCCAATTAATATACAAAAAAAAAACCAGAACGATTAGATTATTTTTTCTTTAAAAAAAAAAATCGCAAAAAACAGCGATTTTTCGGGCTGTCACACTGGAAAGCTCCCTTAAGAAAGGTAGTTTCGCCAAAGAACGAGGCAGGTTGATGCTGATTTATTGTACTTTCCAAGGGTTGAGTTTAAAAATATATCCGGCAAAGATTTCATCGGCATCATTATTCTCCGGTTTTTTCCTGACCCTGTACGATTTACTGCGATATTTCACTGGCGATGAGGTGGAACGAAGAGCTTCGTCGTCAGTTTAGAACGCTACTTTGCGGTATGTTACGAAACATCCCGTTACAAATTAGCACGTGTACTGTAATCGCGGATACATGGGTAACCCCTTAGTTTTGCGGTTGGTAGACGTGCCAGTGATCAACTAATATTCAACTCCGGCATTCGTGTGCATGCATAGCCAAAGTTTGACCTCCGAGTTACGAGTACATGAGGGCCGAGTACAGACTGGATCACATCGTGCAATCCTATTTCACTTCCGGCTTAGGGATTGTTCCTGTGGATATCGACCGGCTTAGCATAGAACATGGCATCTGATCGTATGAAATACTGTTTCTGTTATCACGCCGGTCCCGTGCATCGCATCTTCTTGTGTCGCACCATTCTCGAAAGAATCGACATTATTTCACAAGCTTTTACTTTCCCGAGAAACATATTTCACAAAAAGCACAGATTCCTTTAGTTTTACACTTTTCTTGGGCTTTGTGTGTCGCTTTACGGGAAAGTTTGAGTACAATTTCGTGGTCGTAAGATAATTAGAATGGTCACATTGGCAGGCTGGAAAGATGCAGCAAAGGAAATTGGGATGCCCGGTTCACCGTATATGTAAAAGCTGATGGAGTTGAAAATTGCGAATGAGCGTAACTCACACATCCTTTCATTCGCAGACACGTGCAGCCGAGCGTTCGAATTGCAGATCACGTGAAAACTGTGTTAGATGAAGTTGGAAAATCATTATCGGTGTGTATAGCAGACGTTGTACGCGATACATTAACCCTTTGTGTACCCGTAAAGATATTTCCTCTCTTTATCGATAACGCGTATAGTCGTGTAATCCTTGATGGAAAGTTACCTTCGTTGACCGCCAATTATAAGTTGGCTAATTGCCCGATTAACCTGTCACGGAATATGAATTATAATCAGCCGATGTACTGCAGTAACTCAATTCCGAGCTTCACCCCGCGTTTTGAGTATGCCAGAAGGGATTAGCCCCGGGCTCTCGTCCTAAAGCTCGCCGCTGAAGTTAGCCGCAGCTTTCACAAGCCGCCTATCACGCAAATCTAGTGACGAATAGTCGCGTGTAAACCACGTTGTAAGAATTCTCGCTGTTTCGATCTGAAATCTGTTCCAATATATTAGTTGAAGCTAATTTTCGAAAGGCTCATTTTTTTCCTCGCAGCTTTCGGTATTAACAGATGATATTTGAGAAGCGTCAACGATATCAAGGATTATACACCTCTTCCGGTTGGGAATTTGACTTCGTATATATTAATATCCTCACGTCCAAGTTATAGTTCAGGGGAGTTTCTGGCAGCCGGTGTTATTACCTCACGATTCGCAAGCTTCTCAAATGTAAAAGCGGAGATGAAACGGAAAAATTGTTCAGCTACGACTCGCGTGAATTTTTCTGCACAACGGGTGTCTGGAAATTTTGGTATTGGAGCGTACGCTAAATTTTTGGATCGTGTTTCGTCGATAGCTTTAAACTTCAAGTATGCTTGAGAGCTTTTCAACCTTCATCAAGCACTGTATTTTAAGATAAGAATTCTCGACCTCCTTCAAAGTGCGATGGATCCGAAATGAGGCACACCGCCCCGCCGGCAGGGGATAAGGTCCGAGCTGCGGGTTCAAGTCTTTAAAATATTAATGGAAAACGGTTGCCGACTTCAAGGCCTGTGTTAATCTTTCACATGAGAAATGTTCACTGCCGGAAAACCATAATTTCTTAAAGCACTATCAAGCTTTCATTGAATATGTAATTAACGAGGTTCGTTTGTGATTCGAAAGATCTGCACGCTTACGATAAATTTTGCTCGACGGACGCAGATCTCTGAACGCAGGTTCTATCGTAAGCTCCGATCGCTCAGAATCAGTTTTTTTCTAGGTATCCGGTATGGTAAAAATTGTTGCTCTCGTTTGCCGGCGCGTATCTCCACCAAGCAGGTGAATTTAACTATCACGAATGGCCTAGGCTAAGCGGTTCGTTGTATGCGCAAGTACGACGTGCACGGAAATTTGTCTCAGTTTTCGCCTAAACCGGAAGCGGAGAATATTGTTTAAAGCAAGGGCGGCGTTGATCGCGTGTAAAAATGATATCTCTATAATAATTGCACGTTTCGTGCCACATCGCGATCTCGTTGTACAAAGTCATGCATTATTTAAAGCCTTCCGAGCACCGGGCATCCAACGCGAGAGAGAAATAGAGAGAGAGTGAGAGAGCGAGTGAGAGGATCTTCCGTCGAAATCCGTTTAAGCGCATTGACGAATTACACGTCACGGAAACTGGAGTGGTTGTAGATTTTGCGGCGGGTCAGAGTGACGTTATTAATTATTATCGCTATTGCTACAACCGCTGTAGTTGTTAGGTACTACCCTTGCACCCTAAGGAAGGCATGACATGCAGTCACAAATCACGATGTGCCTGCAATCAATTATCATCTGCTTTCCAGAGACGATGCAGGGTGTACAAGGATCTTCCGGTAGCTTCGAAGTATCAATCACTGACGTGTTCTATTCTTCCCAGTGCCGTTGTATCTCTTCAAGCTTATTGTCATATTTGTATTCCCTCACTTTCGTTAAGCTGTACATGAGCGTTGACACTTTGCAAGCTCGTGATACGACAGAAAGAAGCTCATAAGAGCGAGTTGACCCGACTTGACTAGAAAAATCACCTCGTTGTTTATTATTTAGTGGAAATGTACCAGCTGCTAATATATATACCGAAATTACACGAACTAGGTAGCTTAGCATGATTATTGAGTGGCTGGAGAAGCTGTTCCAGTGTGGAATTATTACTTGGAATGAAGTCGAGCGGCGGTCTGAGCTCAGAGCAATTGTTAGCTCAGGAACCATAGTAATAATCCTCCCCAGATATTTGTTCACGAGTTTGCGTAGATGGACCGAGATTCTTCTTCCCCAAGAACTAATTAGTACATAAACGTACGTTGTACATGCATCTGTAACGCTGCCGGGGACCAATTTTCCAGCTTTTTCAACCACATGTATTTATAGAATATCGTATCAACTTCTCGAGCGGTACTTTTGCGAAACTTTTTTTACAGTTTATCCGAGGATTGCTCGCGATCCGAGCAAATGATCGCACTGTTACTTCCGTCTGGGTTGTCGGGATTGTTTATAAGTTTACTCTTACAATTTTCGCCGAATGAGCAACGCGGTCTACCCCAGCAGTGTAACTTGGAGGAAACGAACTGGACTTTCAGATGAGTGAATAAGACGAGTGAAAGACGCTTATTGCGGGGGGGGGGGGGGGGGGGGGACACGACGAACGGGTCGCTACAGAAAGGTTGGCGAATCAATTTCGTTTTACCAAGTGAAAAGTTTTCTCCGAGTGAGGAAGGACGAGAAAGAGAAACGGGGGAAAGAAGGAAAATCAACGGGGGCTCGCGAAGCTCGAGCAGAGCTCACCTCAACGATATTCGAGGGTCCATTGACGTGGACCTCCGGGGAATGTGACGACCGATCACTGAAATAAGTATCCGAACCTTGCGACATTCGATTGCCAATTGAGAAACGTCGATCACGACGTCAAACGGAGGCGAGAACGTCGTCTCGGGGCTGATGAGAATTTAGAAAGTGGCTGATTGCAAGTAGAACGTTACGGAATTTTTTCGGGAACTCCAACTGATATCGAAACTTATTGAATTAGAATGGCATACCCGGAGAACGGTTTTTAACTTAATTCACCCTGCCCCGGTCCAATTCTCCTCGCAGTCTTCAACTTTCCCTTGGAATAATATGTAACACAGTCTTTCGTTGAAACCCACTTTTCTTTATTTCCTTCTTCATGGGTTAACCGCAGTACATATCGATTTCAACCGAATTCGGACACGTGTAAGTATCGCGAAGAAAATTTGAGAATGAGAATATTTCTAGCAATCGTTCGCGCCGTGCTGTGATAAAATCGAATCTGAAATTCTTGGTGAATTAAATTTCAGTTCGAAGTAACCAGGAATTGCACGATCGACGTTAGTCGTATAATCTGTAAATTATGACCGTCGACTAATACAACTTTTTTCGCCTACTTAATTCGGAACGTTTGAATATTTTCCCACCGTTACCAACGTCTTTAGGATTGAAGAGGCGAACTCTCGAATCGAGCGTTGAATGGCACCGTTGAACGTGAGCTTTCTTCGAAGGTGTATGTATATATGAAACTTATAAGTGAAATTGCTCAGAGACCGAGCATAGGTGGATGGGGGTATGCGCTCCTCGTTCAATCGAAGAATTCAGATATTCAACATTCGGTGGAAACTTGAAAGTTCTCCCGCATTCGCACGGTCGTTCCAATGAACGAGATTTACGGGTCGTGTTCTGTTCGAGGTTTCGAACGCAACTATCCCGATAAGCGAACTGTTCAGCGCAGTGCAATAATAGCTATGCACTGAAAGTTCGTTGAATTGCTCTTATTTATACCCCTTATTCTTGGGTGATTCATTCGACTGCGCAGACAACGAAGTGTACAATTACGCGCCGAGCTGATATCACGTGATTCATTTTCACTATGGAACGGAGCATGTGTTTTAGATCATAGATACTAAACGGAATGGTACAATAATTGCGAGTGTCATGAATCGTATACCCGGGTCGTTTCGACACTTCCTCTCTTTCATTTCTCCCCTTTTTTTTTTCTACGTTTACTTTCGGGACGGTTTAATTAAGTTATTGACGCCAGATCAAGTCGCGTGTCTGGAGCTTTGTTGAATTTAAATTCACCGCATGGGGTTCCGATTTTGTGAAGCCCACGTTCGTACGAACGAAACTTTAATCTCGCTCGGAAATCGACTTGACACTCTCCATATACTTCATTTCACCCCTGCACCTGGAAATAATTTATACGGTTCACGGTCACTGCACACATACCTATATGCGCAGCTTATGTACAGTATATGTTACACATAGCCCCGAAACAATTGAAAGACCGCGGTGAACTTGTGCCGTCATATTTGATCCACGATCCACGTATGTATATACATATTATACATATACGCCTGTATATACATGTATATGTAAGCGAAAGGGCATTTCCTCCCTGTTATTTCGGAACGATATTACATTACGATCAAAGTTTTGGAAAAATTTGAAAGCATTTTATCACGTTTTCTTGGTTTCCTCCAAACCTGCATTTTTCGATTTATTCCTTTTACGCATTCATCCTTTAATTATTGGACTCGAGCGAGAAGATTCGCACGAATGAGTATCGACTTAGATTTTTTATGCATGCAATATTGAGTGAACCAGCCTCGCATTTGACTCCTGTACCAGGTTATTCCAGAAAATTCCGTGCACGGTTTGAGGCCGCGAATTTCTACCCATAGGCACGAGCTGTAGCTACTTCTGCTCTCTTTATACCTGTTCCTGTATTGATCTTTACTCGAGAAAGAAACCTCTGAACACTGTGCGGTGGTAGCTATAGGGTATTTCAATCCTGGCACTTTGACACCGAGAATAATTACCTCGAGCCGTCAAAGCTATGTGTGTTAGTGTTACAAAAAGCCCTGCGGGTGTGCCGGAGTAGCCTTTCATTGTGCGATTTCAAGTCGTGTAGAATCGCGCAAACACGTCAGGAGGATCCGCCTTGGAGTTTAATTTCAACGGTTTTTCGGCTTGGGATTGCCTTCGTGACGTATAAAAAATCTCTATGACGAAAACCTGATCACTCTTTGTTTGGATGTTATAAATTTGCATATATATACATGTGTATAACTTTCTTTTATCAACTGGGGAAACGTTGAACCGTAAAACGAAGCACTGACGAGTTTTCTCTTCTTTATTCTTTTTCCTACCACTACGAATTCCGTGGAATTTGATAGCGTGCCGAACAGCAGTTTCGCTTCTTTTACCTGCGAAGATGTGTTAACTTGATACTTGGCATTTTCTTATGGACTGTGTGGATAAAAAAAAAAAGCCTCCGTTTTACCGTAACGAGGAGAGTAACGATAATAAGCGATATGGAACAAGTCGCAAACTGAGTGAGCTAGTCACAGAAGGGAATTTTCTTCCATTGTACGTAATTGTGATTATGATTGAAATTCGAATCCGCTTTCGATTATGAGAACCTGTGAAACAGCGAAAAGCTCGATGATCTATTCGATATCTCGTGCAGGTGGATAGTTTCGAAATTCAACTGCAACGCAGCTCCTCTTCCCAGAATTACGTTCGTTGAGGTGTGCCCAACATTTTCTATGCTAATCCGGTTTACGCGTAATGAGATACGGCAGTGCGAGCCTGGCAAAGAGAATACGCGCTCAGTGATGAGGAAGGGATTGAGGTAGAGCGGTTGTTCCGCGTCTGTCCCTGGAATGCATGCGGTGAATTTCCCTTGAAAGTTACCCTTGAGAGTGAAAGAAAACGAGAGAGAGAAGAAGGTGGAGCGAGTGTTGCATGTACTATACATACACTCGGCCAATTTAACACGCGTTATTAAAGTCGTGCTGTACAAGCCAGGCACGAGTACGTAGAATTTTTTACCATAATTGCGAATCCAATTTACTGTTCTCATTGTGCCAAATGCAACAACTACACCGGCTTTCAATTAATCAAACCATAGTCGTGAATTCGTTCAACAATTTAATAGCACGTTGCAATGCTAGAGCAGAAATGGAATATTTTCGAACGAGATCGTAGGAAAATGTTTACGCAACTGGAATGTCACCTGTAACCAGAATAATATGACTGACATCGTGGCTGTTGGAACTCCCGGGGCGAGAATTAGTCGTTTTTGAGTTCAGGATTATGGAGTAACTTTGTCATCTAATACCCTGTAATTAGCTCGGCTATGCCAACTAACCGTACCGATAACGCAGTGACTGACTCTCAGATGCTCCGACTAAGGGTGGAACTGTCCAGTATAAATGCAAATGAGCGACGTTAATTGCACACCGGTTCTCAAGGCTTGCGAGCGAACAGCCGCGGCAGTTAATTGCTTCAAATTACGTGCTTCCCAATTTTTCAACCTGTTATTAGATAGTTCCTCGATTTACTTGCAGCCTGCCTAAGTCCCTTAAAGCGACCAACGCTTCATTTTCAGCTTCAATGGTCAGCCAAATTTTTACCAGCCACGCGTAGTAACGATTTGCTGATAAATTTTTTATCCTTACAATGTACGTTTCAGCAAAACCAGAAATTATGCGTAAAACGTATTATCCACCATTATCGAGAGGTGGGCTGCACGTGATTAAATGCCGGTTACTTTCTCAGGCGTATATATTCTGGCTGAATTTGCTTTCAGCATCGCAAGTTTCTTTGCGACATATCCGAGCTCTGGTATCGAGCGATTAGAAATTCCTGGGAAAGCTGATGATCCACAAATCCAGTGTTATAAGTTGAAGCTTTGCGGTTGACTTTCGTTTTTATAAATTGTTCGGGTATTTGCTTATGGGAATGAACGGGTGTGCAGATTTTTACAGGCCTGTAGTATTCGAGTTTCGTGTTAGCCGCTTATACAAACGGCAAACTGAGTTACAGTACGAAGCGCAATCGCAATTAAGCTGTCGCATTGTTAGACGGGTATAATTATACAGTAAACTGGGGCATCCCGCGAGATGGGGGGGGGGAGGGGGGATGAAACCTGTGTATACGTTCGTATACGGCGTCGAGTATATACGGGGTAAACCGTCTTCGCGCCTCCGGTGATTAAGACGTGGCATTGATTTCCGCGATGAATAACGCCGTAATAACGTATAATCTAATCAGAGCATCGCGCACATCGGATGATGCTGCGAGTACCGAGCATCCAGCATCCAGCATCCAGTAAACGTAGGTACCGCTTCATCCCGAAGTGCATTTTCCGTCGCGGAGGATCGAATCCGTTCCCTTAGTTACCATTTTACTCCAGATCCGATAGCTCAAAATCCCGCCCCTGTATTTTTCCTCCTCTTTGTTTGTATTTAAGGAGCAAAATGGACAGGGAAATAAAAAATTTTATCTTACTTGAGAACAATTTTTTTTTTACCTGCAATTTACTCATCGTTTCTCAATGTCGACGAGGATAGTGGAAAAAAATGGTGAAAGTATTCGATAAAGCTGCATTGTTGAAGAAGAAAAAAAAAATTGAGCGATTTTAGCGAATGTTGCATGATCTTCTTTATGTTTCGCAACTATCATTTCTGACTTTGGTGTTATTTATCATTTTCATCCTAACCTCTGTAAATTAGCTTTACTTCCAGCTGCCATTCGTGCAATTAATTTCCTTCATCCATTTCTATTCCCTTTTCACCCCTACTGGCGCCTTTCTTTTTTCTCTTTCATTTTCTTCCTTCTCCCCCTTTTTTCTTCTCTATCCTATTTTCCACCGTCGTATACCGAACAGTGTACACATATCTTCCTCACTTTAGCACTTCTTCATTCCATCTTAACCTTACTTTATTCATACTTTCAGTTTTACTCTTGAATTGTTATCTTTATTTATTCGCCTGTCACCTTGTATTTCGGTTCTTGACATAGGTATGCTACGAGATGACAAGGGTATAATAAAGATTCAATCTATAAATCAATCTATCAAACTACGAATCAATCAATCGTTTGGCTCAGAAAACTTATCCGCCTCAGTGAACATTGTATCAAACTGCTGAACAAGTATAATAACGATCTGCAGTTTTATGGCGGCGAAATCACGTTAAAGTTTGCAGATCTGTAGCTGCTGGTGACTTACGTGCGGTGTATAAACTTTTACAATGTGAAGTTGGTGGACAAACCATTTCCGGTTTTACCTAGGAAGCATTATACATATTGTTATAATTTAGGGTTTAAATAAGAGCTAGTTATGATATAGAAAAGTTACTCTTTGAGGTTTACATTACTGTCTCAACGGGGGCGGGGGGTAGGCCACTTTATTTTTGAAACCACTTTATTTTTTTGTCAAGACTGACATTTTCCATACCAGTCGTTGTCGGAATTCAAAAACGAGGTTTTTCAATACACCCTAATACACCGGTTAGAAGTCGTATATTTATTAAACACAGAAAACTTTTGCCACAGTGAGAAACGAAGTTTCTGGAAAAAACTAGATGAATTAAGTTGTATATAAATTCATTAGAAAGTTTAACTGCTATACATAAATGTTTACTCAAATCAGCGAAGTTCTTTTACTCTCACAAACTTATATGTTTCTTTGGCAGAATTTAGTTCATTAATTTGTCCGGAATAAAAGATTTCATTCGATTGAATTAAATCCTTTAAATACCGTAAATTTTTCAGTTCTCACTCGTGTTATAGAAATAAAAATTTAAGCGACACCAGCATCCCATTTTTATAAACGAGTACAGCTGCTGAATGTCGACAACAGTTTACAATCAGAGTTAGAAACTATATAACAAATATTCAGGCTGCAGATATTAGCTGTGTAAAACAACCTAAGGGGTTATATGTGTGCCGATAGTAATATAGGCATTGAAATTTTGGCCCATCGCATAGTTTTACCGACAAGATAGGAGCCCAAATTTAATTCCCCCTTCTCTCGATGTATTTAGAGTGCTATGCATCTCCGTGAGCCAAATCCTCGAAAATTTCATCTGCAGTACTGCGAATAGTGAAGGGGTTGTTTCAAATTCCCACGTAAAATTCTGCATAACGCCCAGTGTCGTATAACGCGACACACATACAGATATTACGTAGACGCATACGCGTCGATACCATGCACTGTAAATTATTTCCGAATTAATTACGAACACCTGCAGTTCTGTTTTCTACGAACTGGAAAATTGTTAGATTAAGCAGATAATACGGAGTAATAACAATTATTTGATTGCCTTTGTAGTTTAATCTAGGTCAGAATCGGATCGACCTTTCGACGCTTTTGGTGCTGCCGGCTTGAACATGGTACCAATTTACCATCTGCTAAAGGCCTCAGACCTTCAATATATAGAGAATAGCTTGCCTTCAACGTAATTTCGTTAACAGGACCTCCTGACCTTTCATGTTACGTGTACATATAATTTAAACCAAAAATTTGTGATACCTGACTTTAGCGCTACCTAAATAACTTCTTTCGTTACGATTACCGACTCTAATTATGAAAATTCGATTTATCGATTGTTGAAATAAGTAGTAAAAAATAGGACCAGACGCTTGGCTTCAGCGATTTTTATACTTGACATCGAGCAATAATTATTCAAATACGGAGCTATGTGAAATCAATGCGTGTAAAAAATACTGTGCGTAACTTTCGAAATAAATAAAGCTCGGCTTTAACTCATCGGAGTTTCAAGGCTTACTTGTATACCCAATGGCAAAAATTTTCGCACGGTAAATCCAGTTTTATTTATTAGCTAAGGTGGTTAATGAGACAGTAAGCTTTGAGCCATGGGTTCCATACCGCAATCTGTTGTCTGACGTTGTTCTACGGAGCAGGGCGATTATTGCAGCTGGCATCTTGCTTCATGTTTTAACCATATCGTCGTACCATATTGTATATTTAATTTACAAAGTGAGTCAAGAACCTGTTATTTATTGCAACTTAATCAAATCCTTTTCGATGTGGATTAAAGCCATACAAGTTATTACGAACAAATTTATACGGAGCTGTAAGCCAAATTGTATTGATGTAAATTCTATCATATCGCCTAGTTCTTTGTTACCGCTTTTGGTTATTACGAACGAATGTTCTACGAAATTATAAACCAGATTGCACTGCTATTTCTTTGTTAATTATCTCTTATTGTTCTTTTGACTTTATACAATTTAAAATTTACATTCTTTCTTTTTGTCCAAGTTATATTATATACTGATCTCTTTCGCAAAATAATTATCCACCTGGTCTCAGGTCTGTAGTAATGTAATATTAATGTATTGTTCGCGCATATATGAATATCTTGATCCCATGGAAATAAGAAATCTTGCACTCGCTCGCATTTTCTATTGATTATTCCACCCCAGAGAGTTCGTGTCTATAATAAATTCTATATTATTTTTCTCAATTGTGCATATAACCATCATGATAGAATATAACGTATCGCAAAAACAAATAAACATTATAATACGCTAATGTATATAAAATAGAAGCCTGATTCATGCACCACTTCCCTGTTTCTTATAAAAACAGATGATATTATTATTGGTATACGAAGAATTTCTGGGCGGTTATTTTCTCCGTTAGGTGGATGTGTCGGAAAATGGAAAAAATTCACTGCGGCAAAAATTCATCTTTATTCACCGGTACACATTCATCATCGAATGAATATGTATTCCATCATCATTGGTTTAAACATTATCCTCGACGATATTAAAAAAACAAAGATATTGAAGCCGTAAACGGTTTCAATCTAGGAACAACATCTTGCCTCGAATGTATTAGATTGGCAAATAATATCGTTCTCGGATATCGCTTGAATACGTTTTATGGGTACATCTGTTTTGATAAATAATGAATTCCGACGCAAACCAAGGAGCTTTCAGACCTTGTTTACACTCCCATAGTGTAAGGGATGTGGAATAGAAACGTCTGTTTGCACTGCCGCATAAAGTATGGCTGGGCTTAGGCTCTGAAGTCTGAAGTATCATGCTTATACGAGGGCTCAGCGAAAAAGACCGGTCACCGTCCGGAAGAAGCGGGGGTGGGTCACGCGTTACGACGCGTGTGTAAACCTGAGATTACAATTTCACCCAAACAAGCAAAAGCAAACAAATTTAGCGGCACTCGAAACCTCCAGATTTTCACGCCAAATTTCCGCTCGCCCAATTTTTGCGAAACGTCCATTTCGGTTTTCGGCTCAAAATTTCAACCACGCAACACACCCGAAATCACCGCAATACAGGTGTTTTATGTAGCACGTGATTAATTGTATTAAGGTCGCCGAGCCAATCGGACGGAAGTTGATTGCTTTGAAATTACCTCAATGTATCAAACGTATTGCGTTATAACACATTCCGTGTGTTTACGCAATTCATCGGGCGTCCGAAATTTGGTGCATGGATCGACGCTTCAGTAATCAAAGTTTGGAAATATCTGTTTTTTTTTTTTTTACATTATGCGGAAATCGCTCCTGGACTTTACCGTACCAGAGGAGGCAGGAATTTCAATCCTGATCTTCCATTTTCCGGCGTGCCTTCTCACTCTTGCACTTATCTAGCCTCTCGGGAAGAAGGCCCCCGAGGCATTGTGTAAGGTAAGGGTTGATGCCGAGCGGGACTCTGGGCAAGAAAAATTGCCTCGCGTCGGATTTAACCCCCTGGGACGAGAGAAGTGACTAGATACTTCTAGATGGCCGCTGCAGGACATGACCTGCAGCGAAAGGAAGGGAAGGCGCCAAAGCGTGCACCTCCTTCATCTCCGTTAGAACCAAGCCGCGAATGTTTTGTGCAAAGAACATTAATTGCTTCCTTCCTTTTATGAGCATCGGCTTGATAATAACAATATAAAACAGAGAAAAGACTCTTCACTCGAAGGTAATATAGCCATTCTCTTCTATATTCGGCTGCAACGAGAAAGCCGCTGCTTTTTCTCTGGCACTCACAATGAAAGTACCCGAGGTGTACCTTGTGCACTGATTTTCTTCGTTCTGTGATATGTTTTAGACACATATTTCTTGCGTCGTTATTTAGCCATTCAATGGGTAAAAACCACGCCCAAAATTTATCCCCAAAAACTAAAGGATGCAACCCCGATAGTGAATAATGTCCGATTGGTTTTAACAATAAATTTGACGTTATCATCGAGAAATCGCGAGCAACGATTTTTGGGGAAAACTTTAGAGGTGGTCTTTGCCCCTTAAACGGTCGAATTGGCACGTAAAAGACTGCGTGTAATATTTTTTAATGCGCAATAACATATCGCGGAACAAAGAAAAAAAATCTATAAGTTACACCTTGGGAATTTTCCTTAACGTTTTCTACTCGGCCGAAAAGAATTGCTCAGATGTTTTCAGTGTCTCGTGTATAATAAAGGCTATCATTTCATTCGTAGACTTTAGCCAGCAGCTTTGCGGTATGGAAAGGGATCGGGGACAAATATTGGGGATATCGGATATTAATTACTCGAGTAATAGGGGCGTAATTGGCGGTCCACCGGGATGCGAAACCGCGGAGAGGGCATCGTCTACATACAGGGTGTTGAAATGTAACTATGGCGTATATATACCTAAGCCTTGTATCGGGTTATTGGAACTTTGTGTGCGTTGATTTTATCACACGGAAGCAACGGACGGAATTACTTTCATTTCTAGATGGGAAATTGGTGATTAATGAGGAGATAGATTTATTTTATGAAAACAATAAATGGCTTCATGGTTACATCGACGTATCCACGAGAAAACGCCCTAATAATTATACTCGCCTTTCTTGGATGAACCGAGTTTGCGTAGTTTCAAACTGTCGACGCTGAACGTAAAAGGAACTACTTGTTTCCAGATTTTCATTCGACTCAACACGCTCTACTCTCATGGTCATTAAGTTTCCGTGGAGATATGTGTCGGATAGATTAACGCTGGTAGAGTTGTTTCTGACATCCGAGAGCGATGGTGATTTTATGAGATTGGAATTTGTCATTTATTCCGTTATTTCAAACAATCTGTTTAGCTCATATGCAAATATTCTAAGTTTTTCTTTGTTATCATTAACAGGAGCAAAACTTGATTTGTTTGACCTTACGCCTTGTCTGAAATATATTACTTCACACGAATCAGAATCACAGTGTGAAACTTGATACGCATTAATTTCCGTTTATTTCTCATTCGAAATTATCGCCGGTATGCATTTCTCACACATATACTCAAACAAAATACATAATTTGAAAAGAGGAAGAAGTGAAATACTCGACTTTCTAGCTTTCAAATTCATTACAATTATACTAATCTAATTACTACTTGAATAATAAATCCAATTACACCTAGTTGCAATCGCTAATAGACCCGGATTACATTAACTATATTCACGTTCTCGTTCTCGCGGCTTCTTATTTTGTCGCCACTATTAATTCTCATTTAATAAAGTGCTCGTAGACTCTCTTTAGTCCGTAGATAAGCTCAGGCACGTGTATTTCATTATGAGATCTAAAAATTACACTACTTCGAAGCGCTTGAAGCTTTACCTAACTTTACCTTGTTTGAATCGTTATACTAAGCATATTTTGTGAATTGTAAATGAATTTGAAAATAATGTGAGAACAAATTATTTAAAGCAATTTGTCAATAAACCTGTAACCAGATCGAATTTTTCCTGGTTCACGAGTCCGGTACGTATCAGGATTTATTTATTTACCGTTTCGCGGTCTAACTTTTCTCTGCAAAACCGGGGTTCTTATTGCCACCGCTTAGTCGAACCCTTTGCGAACTGCGTCCCCCGTTACGGTAGTTTTGAGACTAAACTTTATCGTGCCCAACGATCGTGAAATGACGTAGTATCAGCTATAAGTGCAGTTTACAAATGTTATTGGATCTATAGTGGAATCGCGTTGCGCGTGAAACGCGAATTTGGCCATCAATTGGAAGAATTTCATGAAAACGTCGCATTAGATCGTAAAATTATACCTATAGATATTTTTAGTATAACTCTTAAGATTGTTTCATCATTCGCTTAGCCGGCATCGTAGTTAAGGAATTTTATTAACATAGCAAGTGCTCATTATACGGATTTCAAGCCGGAATCCAACCTCGGAAATAATCAAGCCACGACTTGATCCTGAAGTTAAGGAGATACGAGCCGTAGAAATTAAGGAGTTTCTCAAACTGTTAGTCGGTATACATAAGACTCGAAGCTCAAACCCGAAAGCTTCATCCTACGCAGCTGCTTGTTTTACAAATTGAACTTTCGGATGTTAACGTCACTTCTTTAACATGTACATTTTTTCAATTGGTTTTTGTACCGCTTCCAGTTCAAAATTAACATTTTTCGCTGATAATTCTGGATGCAGTGACGGGCGGAGTTTTCATGTTTTTGAGTCTAAGGAAATGTTGCACTGTTAGAAAATCGAATCGAAAGAAAGTCAATCCGAGCCAATATTTCGATCATTTCTGACCATTGCCTCGAAGCCTCTGACCGATAAACTTTTCTTATCACGGAGCGAAAGAGGCTGAAAGGCGTGAAAGCAGCCGAGGCTAAGTGGGATTTGGGTTTTGGATTATGTGACAAAACTTGCCACTCCGTTACCGTTTCATGAGAAAATTTCCCCGAAGGCATACGTCTCTAAGCCATGAGATGCGCGAGGTGGTCTCGAAGCATCGTGCCAAGGGCAGCAAGTACTTTTGGGACGCGTCTAGGAATGGCTACATTTTTGTTCCAACTGTGCAGGGATTTGCGACAAGACGCGAATGTAATAACGGATGTGAAAAGAACCTGTATAAGGTGGAAAAAATAAAAATAAAAAATCACTGTGAAATGTGCGGAGGTTGAATCTGAAATTTTCTTCAACTATAAAAATGTTACCCATTTGTAACTCTTTAGAAATAAACTTTTATCATTCCCTTCGTAGTTCAGTCGAGGTTCCGTTATTCGTTGAAACAGCTGGCCGTGGTCAGTAGTCCCAGAGTGTGTACTTGGAGAAGTAGGTGCTCTTCACAGGCGTTGATACCAAGCTGCGGGAATAAAGCAACCCTTGGCAAAGGAAACTCGCGAAATCATCTTACACTAGCGTCGGTTGGATGGACCTACTTTTAAATTTAGTATCGTTGAAGTGGTGCTAGACACACCCGACTAGAACACCGTACTTTCAGCATGCTTTTACGATGTACTTCCGCAACTGAGTTATACAGGGTGTCTTGGATCAATCCACTTTGCCCACGATTTTTTATCTGCTCGATACGCCGCGGGATGTACGGAAGATTCTGTACCAAATCACCCATCCTGTGATTTCATTGCGCAGTTTTTGCCGTTATTTCTCGCGTGAGAACTAAATCTTATGTTACATATACAGAAGAAAGAAAAAAAAACAAAAATTTTAAATGTTCCCGATGTACGAAAATTTTGAGTGACGTTTGCACTCAACTTCATAATAAAACGTAACGATTGATTTTGGTAATTTTAAGTACGATTTAGGAAATCGAACGCGGTATCAATTTTCGTGTTCTCGAAAAACTTTATTATTCAAATTTATTGCTCGTTTGTTGGTGAAGATTGTGTGAGTTTTAAAATTCTCACGGGATGCCTAATACGGTGAACGTGATCGTTGTATAAAAGTTTTGCGGATCTGTACTGTACATGGTTCTAGTAACTGAAAATTGAATCGACTTGGACGAGAAAAAGCTGATGGATGTTTAAATTTAGCGACACAAGGGTTTAAATTTCCACCGTCGCGATGCTTCTGACACTTGGGTTTCAGCGGCGTCAATTAATTTGGTAATTCAAAACCGCCAATAATTTCATCCTCTGTTTGTCATAAATTTCATCGTGTTTCCCAAAAATTCTCGTTAAGAACAGCACTGCACAGACAGGTTTACAACGATTCGCGTCAGTTTCATCGATGCCAGTTGCGTATCGCAATAAAATGTTTTCAATTTGATTTTTTGTGGTTTATCGTAAGCTGCGAAAATAACCAACGACTTTTAATCCCTATCAGGTAGTCCAGAATTGCTAACCACGCCGTTGCAGTGCAAAAATTACGACGTACTGCATTTTGATCCGTATACATTCAAAACACGATCTGTCTGTTAAAAACATTCGTTCTCTCGATTCGTTGACTCGTTTTGTGCGAATGAAGTCACACTCGATAAAACGTGAGCGTAACAAAATGCTGTAACAGCAAACACACGTGGACCTGATCAATCAGTGGTGGCTATGGTATCGTACTGTTAAAAAACAAGCGTTACAACAACGAAAACCTCGTTACCAAAGTCACAGTTTATACTTAAAAAATTGATATTCATTACTCACGAGGAAAATGACATTGAATTTACGAAATTTCCAATGGAATCAGGTACATGAGACTTGCTTAATAATTTTCCGTTTCACCAAGCCGGTCGTTTAACGGACATTGCGAAGCTGAAAATGAGTTGTAATTGTCGTAAAAGATAAATCATTCACTGGCCTGTTAAAGGATTTCACCCAAGATAAGACAACCTGCGCGGTAAAATAAATTTTCTGGACTTCTCGGATAGGTACATGTACGTATTCGTGCTTCTAGCTGTAAGAAATAGGAGAAGAAAGAACAAACCGTGTGGTAATAGTTACATTTCACGAAGCGCCGTAATAACACTTCTCGGTGAGTTGTTTTTGCAGTTTATTCCTCTCACGTTGAGGTCCCCGCACCATCTCGATTGCCTCTGTCTTACTTCGTTTCGCGAGTTCGGTTCGTTTGAAGTGGGTTATACCCACCCGCCACGGCGGCGTTCTTTCTTGTTCTCACTTTCAGCCCCCTCTCGTCCCGCTTCCGTTACTCTGTCGCCACCTCGCCCGTCTCTCCTTCTCGCCATTCCGTTATTTTCCAATCTGCTCCACACCCGATATTGGCTTTATTACATTTCCACGCCCCAATGTCCTTTCGGCTCATCTTTCGCCCTCCTCCGCATCCCCTTCGACTCTTCTCCTCTCGTTCGATCGCCTCTCCTCCTCTTCTTCCCCCCCCCCCCCCCCCCCCCCCCTTTGAAATATAAACTTGTTTCCTCCGGTGTTCAGCCGAGGATTTTCTCTACATCCGATTTTCATAAGCGCCCCTTATACGCCGCCGTGTCACAGTCAACACGTGTTTTCCCTTCCTCTTATTCCGCCACGCATTTCTCAAATCTGAAGATGAATATTTCTCCTCTCATGAAACCTACAATACACGAAGTTATACCTGTACGAGGATAGAGAAAAAAAAATCATGTCGGGCTTGAATTCATATTCCCCTTAAAGTGATCTCGACCTGCATCTCGCACCCTCCTCTTATTCTTACGCGGCAAACTTCACGTTCCTATCCGTGCAAGGGGTACCGATTTTATAATTACAAGTCGTATATCCTTCCTCCCTGCGATTCGGGGGGTGATTTACATCCTGGTGGGGCCTAAACGTTGAAGAATATATTCTCATTAGAGGCAGTTTTGGTGATGTAAACGTTTCCGATAACGCCAATTAACTGACAATAATAAGTAATAACACACGGCCCTTGCACGAGTGTCAATTTATTCATACTTATATACGCATATATCTGGTCACAGTCAGTTGAAAATACAGGAGTAATATGAAACGTTTCCCGAGATCACTGGGGAAATAATTCAATGCGTGAAGGTAAAGAGTATAACGTTGGATGTTTCTGCGGGAGAAATATGTCCAAGATTTTTCATCGAGCTGCAACGTTGGTAATAGAATTTGAGGAAAAAATTGAAAAATTGTTTGTTCTGTGCAAGCGCAATAAACCATCTATTGATACGCGCGTTATACGAATTATATTGTGTATCCTGCTGGCGTTGATACCTATGGAAGAAGAGAATTTTGAAGGAATTTATTGAGAATACGATAAAATATATTAACAGGTGTTTCGGGTGAGTGCAATTAGTTTCTATATTTCGAACAGCTTTGAATATTTGCAGGAATTGATTTATTATTCTGTTGTTGACTCATGCTTTCGGCAAATAATTGGAAAACTGTACTCGAATCCTTCATTTTGACGCACTCGATTGTCATTGTCAGAGTGGATTTGAGGACGGATAAATTATACAGAGTCCGCTTACAAAAATGCAGACTGAGAACTGCTGACAGGTTTTCAATGACGGAAAATAATATCGACTATTCGTTTATTTTAAACATTTATAATTACATTCGTGACAGGCAAATATTTACGTGAGTATATTTATCCGCTTTTGTGATGCTTGAAGGTTTGAGTATAGATCTGTCGAAGTAACAAACATTTATCATATCGAGATAAATATGATCGAGCAATTTTTCATCACATATTTTGATTATCGATTTAATATATTTTTTCTGACGGTGATGTTTCGCTAATCAACATAGACAAATTATTTTCCGCGAACTGTCAATATTGTTGAATCGCGATTCTTTTCGTTTTTCGTACGAAATGAAACGGTGTTAAGGATGTTAGTCGACCAAAAGTTGATACTTATTACTAATTTTATTATAGATAGAGGTCGTACATTGAGTATTTGTCAAATCATTATATTCTCAAGTTACGACGATCTATTCGGAAATACAAAAGTAAAAAAGACGGGATTTGTAAAAAAAGTTTCGATATCGACGCTTCATTTAAAATAAAAAGTATCGATTTTTTGGGGCATAACCTCTTTAAGGAATCGGGGCCCCGCATCTCGATTCGAATCGCTATTTGAGTGGTCAAAGTGGACGAGTCCAAGGGCTCGTAGGACGCAGCGTCCGTATAGATTCCAACCTAAATCCATGCGGGTGAGCGAAGTGAAATTTCGTCTTCGCCAATCCGCCTGAAATCGACGCCCAACTAACCCGATACTCAAATCTTTTAAATTGCGTTCAGATTGGCCCCGCGGCTCAGCCCGCGTAGTGGATAAACGTAACGTATCCACCGTCGAAAACGGAATTGCACATCCGGTGCACTACGGGCGGTTTAATTAGAACGTAACTTCATCAATAGGTCCTCTGATCAGGATGGGATCCATCGATTCAGTCGAAGCGAAAGAAAGCTGCGGCATGAGTGCAATTCGCATCACTGAATCGCAGGTTTTGGTCCACGTGACGACGTGTCCGAGGATAAAACAAGAAATTCACTGCCGTATAGTTCGACGGTGTAACTTCGAAATTCCAGCCAGGGAGCGGAGGGTCTGATTTGACTAATCAGTTTAGTACTTGGGCTAACCTGACTTATACCTGCACACTGCAGTGATGAATGTCCGTCTCTACTCTGCCTTGAACTCGAAGGCGGACTTCTGAAATCCAACTTCAGGATCCGCTCGCCGGTTCTCGTTCTTTGTTAAATCTCGTCTCAACGCCATTTTTCACTCTTTATTTACCGTATTTATTCAAGAATGATAAATAAGGCCACAACGCGACTTTCCTACGCTGAAGTTTCAAGTGCATGTACGCTGAGTGCATTTCGTCAACATCAATGTCTTACGATTCGGTACATTTACCAGAAATCGGTTGTTCGTAGAAAAAATTATGCAGAAAAGTTATGTCAGGGAAACGAAAGCTGCCGGTTAATTTTTCATCGTCCGTGTCGAGCTAGAATCCCATCGTTCAATTATTCAGACTGGGTCAACGGATTTGTGCATGGTGAATCTAAGCGGAGTGAAATTCGAGACTGGCTATACAGTGGATGGCAAAGGATTCAATTCCCATCTCTTCGCTAACGTATAATCCGAGTAGATGAATAATTTTTTCCTAAATTTCTCACGACGATTTGACGAACCGCGGTTTCGAAGCCCGCAACGCACCTTTCGCTGTTGGAATGTGGTTCGAACCTTGAAAAAATCCATCTATGATTTCCGCTTTATGCGACGACACGTTCAATTCTGGACTGTGAAATCAGGAGAACGGCAGAGAGTTTCAGCGAAAAGTACTTGGCTCACTCAGCGAATCGGTAAAAAGGATCTCGTTCTTTGCTGCGCGGATTCCAATTCGCTCCGAATTGCAGCAGGTTTCTCTTTGTATTCATCGCGTCCGCCGGCGTGGCGTGTGAGAGTATTGCTGACACCGTATTTCCTATTATCTCTGTAAACACGCGGCTCTCGATTATGCATAATTTCTCTCCTGTTTGTTCAGGACGTACCGTCTGTGCAATTTTTCACCGCGTGTAACAGCCGTCACGACAGCGTGGTTTCCATGGTTGATAGCTGCACGTTGTGTGCCTGGATTGTTTTTACGCTTTGCGAGAATTTTCCTTTCGTATTAACAATATTTACAACAGTTTCGTACACCTACTTTTCGCGCTTTATGTCAGCAAGACGACTGTTGTGAAACTTCTGAAATTCAATTGAAAACTGCATAATGAATACAGCAATTTCGCAGCAAGGTCTGAATACGCTTGAGAGAACTCATCAGAGAACTGCAGGTTGTAGTTCGAGCAGTTCGACCATACAGTTCTGGTTACAAATTTTCGAAATGCATATTTTATTGCTTCACAATCAATCACAATGGTTAGGTACGCTAGATATTTTTCTCACTCGCGTGGCAACGCCCATTCCCCACCACCTTTCGAAATATCAATTGTTAATACATCACGAGATGTGTCCTCGTTATTGATTAAAAAACCGTTGCAACCGAACGAGGAATATTTTATAATGATTCGGAACAATTCTCGCCTGTGCAGTATATGTATAATGTACAGGCGTAGGCAGAGAAAAAAGTGAGAGAGAAAGAAGAAGAAAACGAAGCTGCTCCAGCGAAATTCTGATCAGCGAACTTGGCCTTTGTGTTGACAATAAGTTTTACTCAGGGAAGAATTTCAATTTCAAATTCACTTCTCGCTTCGCGTGATATTATTCATTTTATGGATATTCTCGAAGCTTGAATAATAATATTATATACATACATATACATATGTATATATATGTATAATGGGCTGGTCCTTTATAGGGTTGTATTTTAACTTTTATGCTCCGAGGGACTTAAACGTTTTAAAATTGATAAAAAAAAAAAACAATCCCTGAAAATTTGAGCTCTCTATGTCAACTACAAGTTACGTTATGGTAAAAGGTCCAATCGAATCGGATGCTGTTTGTTTCGTAGTTAGTCGTAGTTTCGTACTTGATAGAATGTTAATCTGATATAAATTAAACTTTGAATGTTAATCAGCATGTGAGCGCTTCTATTTGCGAATCTTACGGATCACGGCTGTTTTGCAGAGCGTTCGACTCTGTACAAATATATGCACTTTTTATTACTGTCGGTATATTTGTCAACGACTTATTAATTTTCAAAGAACGAAATAAGTTTTTCCTGTGTTATTTTCATCAGATATTTCGATCACAAAAAGGACTATCTTAGTGTTGATATGGAGAGCTTAAATTGTTAGGCGATTTTTTTTTTATAATACGAAAGCGTGTGGAGCATAGCCTGGGAGCATAAAAATTTAAACACAACCCTATTAAGGATCACCTTAATGGGCACCTATTGTTACCCATTATCATATGGCGCTATATTCGCTCTACATTGACAAAGGCGGTAATGTAATCTTGTACGATTTTCATCATTTAATTGCGAGGCTCAGCCGTGGGGCAAAGTTCGTCTGATTACGGTAGTAATAAGGTACAGTGCTGGCCGGTTTCACGGCTGACCGAAGCAAAGCTTTACTACTTGCGCGCCACTGATATCCTAGTCGCATGCAGCAGCGGCCGCAGCGTCCCGGGCTTTGACTCAAGGGAATTGGGTTTCTGGTTCGTTCGGACAAGTGATTGCTTCCCCGTTCGATAAACCGGCTTGTGGACGTTGAGATTTGACGAGCAGGGGATAATATTTACACGCCTTGAATGACCGATCTACGGTAACGATCTGTCACGTGTATCGATGCGAAGATGATATCACCCTGTGGACACCTTTCATGTAAGACCCCAATAAACATTGCTGGTAAATAAATCGTAAGAAATTCGTCGAAAAATAACGTTGTATGTAGTTGAATAATCGTTCAGCACATACGTTTTTTCTCGTGAAAAATGTCCGCCCTGATATAGGTTTTTTCGACTGCGCTCATCAACGTTTTCTGTTAGTGATTATGATCCGGATATTCCACGGTTGAAGTAAACGTCGAAATTACGGTTTTCGGAAACGTAATGAAACAAGTATGAAAGAACGTAATTTAAATGTTAACGTAGACGTTTAATATATACCTGTTATAGCCACCATTTTTCGTGGTTCAAACACGTTTAATAAGCGTGTTCATTGGAAAATTTTTTTTATAATAATACACGTACTTAATGTGTGTTGATTTAACGTAAAAACGATATCCGTAAACAATTATTAAACGTTTAATTGAATACACTTAATCGAATATCACGCGGTTCCGATAAACGTGTAACAACCAACTTGAGAATATGTTTTCGGTATAATTTTTCATGTACATACTATATTAATACACAAGCTGTTAAAAGCTTCTTGTATGGTCAATATGGACTTATCTCAGGGGTTAGATGATACAGCAACGCTCACATTCTTAGCTATTTCAGTAATGGTAACTTGCACCAATTAAATGATATTAATTATTTTACATCCACACCTATGTATTCTTATGAGAAATACAGGACAACTAAATGAGATAAAGCACACACCTTTGCGAAACATGATATATATTTATTATAAGGTACTTTCATCCAAGGCAACAGCATACCTCAATCGTACAGATGTACTCACAAGAGTATAGAAGTATAGCAAATAGTAAAATTAAGTAAACATGAACAAACAAAAACTTATATCCGATACAAGAGGTTTGATAACAAATAAAACATGAAACAAAATAATCATACAATGATTATACCCTAACGAGGAAAATTGTTAACTTTCATCTCGGGACTAGGTAAAAAATCACAATCCTGACAAAGTAAAATAATAAAAAGTATTGGCACATTATTTCAACACAGAACACAGATGCTATAGAGGGCGTCTTCTAGGTACGCAGTACGCAAGTTTTAACCAATATTGGACCGCAGTTGGAGTATTAACTTTCCTGATATCACTGCTAATCCGTGAAACTTGACTGAGATGTAATATATACACAGTCTTTTACAAATACCTACATTGCATAGATATACTCACAAGAGTATAGTAGCTATAGCAATTGAATAGTAAACTTGAGTATATATAAATAAACAAAAACTCGTATCCGATACAAGTAGTTTGATAACAAATGAAACATGAAACAAAATAATCATACAATGATTATACCCTAACGAGGAAAATTGTTAACTTTCATCTCGGGACTAGGTAAAAAATCACAATCCTGACAAAGTAAAATAATAAAAAGTATTGGCACATTATTTCAACACAGAACACAGATGCTATAGAGGGCGTCTTCTAGGTACGCAGTACGCAAGTTTTAACCAATATTGGACCGCAGTTGGAGTATTAACTTTCCTGATATCACTGCTAATCCGTGAAACTTGACTGAGATGTAATATATACACAGTCTTTTACAAATACCTACATTGCATAGATATACTCACAAGAGTATAGTAGCTATAGCAATTGAATAGTAAACTTGAGTATATATAAATAAACAAAAACTCGTATCCGATACAAGTAGTTTGATAACAAATGAAACATGAAACAAAATAATCATACAATGGTTACACCTCAATGAGGAAAATCGTTAGCTTTCATCTCGGGACTAGGTAAAAAATCACAATCCTGACAAAGTAAAATAATAAAAAGTATTGGCACATTATTTCAACACAGAACACAGATGCTATAGAGGGCGTCTTCTAGGTACGCAGTACGCAAGTTTTAACCAATATTGGACCGCAGTTGGAGTATTAACTTTCCTGATATCACTGCTAATCCGTGAAACTTGACTGAGATGTAATATATACACAGTCTTTTACAAATACCTACATTGCATAGATATACTCACAAGAGTATAGTAGCTATAGCAAATAGTAAACTTACGTAAATATAAACAAACAAAAACTTGTATCCGATACGAGTACTTTGATAACAAATAAAACATGAAACAAAATAATCATACAATGATTGTACCTCAATGAGGAAAATCGTTATCTTTCATCTACTCCGGACTTGAGTATAGAAGTACAACATACAGTAAACTTAAGTAAATCTAAACAAACAAAAACTTGTATCGGATACGAGTGGTTTGACAACGAATGAAACATAAAACAAACTAATTATATAGTGGATACACCTCAATGAGGAAAATCGTTAGCTTTCTCTTGGGACTTGAAAAAAAATCACAATCCTGGCAGAGTGAGTTAGAAAAAGTATTGACACATTATTTCGAAAGAGAACACAGATACTATTGAAGGCGTCTTTTAGGTACGTAGAAGTATCGCGATCGAGCGAGTTTCAACCAATCTTTAACTGCAGCTGCAATATTCGCTTCCTTGATATCGCTTACTAATTCCTTACCATGGAAAGTAGCTTTAACAGCATCTGAAAAAAGGCAAAGTCACCAAAATGTGACATGAAAACTTTAACTGCAATGAATTTCAACAATACATAAATAAATATTATTAATGTATATCATTTACACTGTACGTACACTTGGTTTGTATATCAATGAAAGTTTTTGTTCTATATTTATTTGAGAGTACCCTATAAGTAAAGTCGAAATTTTTATGGAAATCAAATTATTTTTGAATTACCGTAAATAACTTGCATCACCAGTGTCTTTTGGAAAGCAATTTTATCTCTACCAGCCCAATTGAACTGCATGGCTAATTCGTTTGTTAGTAATGACTTGAGAACAGCCAATACGCATTGACGGCCACTTGTGCCTCCAATAGAGGATAGTTTTTGTGTCTACAAAGAAATTCAGTAGTTACCCATCTCAATCAAGAAGTATCTCGATATTCTGATATGACTTTTTATATGCTGAGACAGATTGTACATCAGATGTATTCCAGATTCTGGAATAATGAGCTCACTCAGACTAAATATTTGAAATAATATCCCCATTCATACTAAATTTTCATAACCGTGCATTCCATAAGCACTACTCACCAGGTATATTCGATGCTCATTCGATTTGAGAAGTTCTTCGAGGTTCGCAAATTCTTCGATTGTTTCAATTGGAAGCGTTGGAAATACCTCTGGCCTTTGTACGCTGTCCACGTTAGTTGCTTGCTGCCTCGATATGATTTTCCTCAGCATGAGTTGATTCTGGTCTACACAAGATTTTATACGTTCCAAATATTGTAGAGCTTTCTCGTCTATGGGCCTCAGTGGATTTCGGGATGCAACTACAGTTGCAGCTTCAGCTACCAAATTCGAGGTTGAGGCTAAAGTTTGTGACGTTGATAGGTCATATTCAGTTATCGACCTTGTCAAACTGTGGGCTGAAGGGCGAGCTGTCTCATTTACAGAAACGATAACAGGTGATGCATTGGATATGTTGAAATTCTGTCGTGGGTTCAAAGTGGGATGGTGTGTTGGTGGAGAATTTTCATCAACTGATGATGTATCATCTGCAGTATCTGAAGACGTCTCACGTTGACGCTTTACCTTCTTTTTTTTGTTCTTCTTGGATTTCTTTGTATGTTTACGCTTTTTGGATATATTTTCACGTACGACAGCTTCATCATTGCCCTCTTCATCTTCATCATTGCTCTGCGACTCTCTTTCATAACAATGCCCTGTGGATTTCTTACTAATGGTGTAAACTGTGCCATCTTCCTCGGATGTACCGTGTTCTATGATGTGCGTCATCGTCTTTTGTAGTGCGTCGAAGCTTTCTGTTCAGGAAATATCAGTTATGAAATACATTGGTATATATATTATTAATTAAGAAATATCATCTTAACAACACACCGCAGTGAAGAACAGTAACACCAAATGTGATACAAAAGACATGATACGAAATCGATAATTGATGGTCAATTAGAGATGAGCATGACACAAAATTGAAATGAATATCATGTTGCTCGTTTTATGTGCCTTATAAATCATGCAACATATTGAACAAAATTAATTTAACAGCCTGAGACATGTAATTGTGTTTCATATATTCATTTTGAAAACAAATATCATGCAATTTTTGATGAATGACTCACTATATACATATATATACACGAACATAAATTATGTACTTATCAGTATTATATTAATATCACTGTGAATATGAATGAATGAATAATATCAAATCAAAGAAGTAAGGAATATGGCATCAAGGATCAGTACTAGTGAATAAGTGTAAGCAATCACCTCCAGTATGCAGAACGTTGTGAACAGGATACTTGGGCCATGTTTTCTGATATATTGCCTTTGATTTGACTAATTTTAGGAAATGCTCCTCATTCTTCGTGCGTGGCCAGTAGCAGATGGTATTATTATCCACCAGCCACAAAACTGGCACTAATGCACATTCTCGCTTCTCGCCAACCACGAATTCAACAATGGCATACATCGTTTTACTGCCCTGAATACAAGTGTTGAAAGTATAAAATTTTATGTTTGGTGTTATAATCAGCTATGATTTGTAAGTGATGAGATCCACGACCTTTCATATTAACTGATTGTTAAATTTGATTAATGTATTAGAAATGATGAATTTTTGTAGAACACGGGCTAAATCAGAAAAAGCTAACTTTTGGATTATCATTGCTTATATTCTTTCGTGTAATATCGGGATAACAGTAAAGCCATCTTTAAATGGAAAACAAATGCATTTGTAGGATATCTCACTTACAGAAAAAGACTTTGCACGATTAAAGCTTCTGACAAAAAAAATTCCCAGTTTCGACGATTTTATAGGTTTTTTGTAAAAATCCCGCTTATATTTGAAAGGAGTACCCACTATTCTGTAGTCTCCATGAATATTAACAATCGATTTTACAACGAGTATTTCTTTACCACAGACCACTATATTATCCGGCTGTTTTATTGATATTTTGAATCTGCTAGTTTGCAATGACTGACATTCCTGCGAGTTGATTGGAGATTTGAATTTGGCAACATATTGTTTTTGGGATCTAGTCTTACGTACGCAATTCAGTTCTGCGAGTCGATTACCTAATTGCTGCAGTGGATACCGTTTTGACCGAATAAGACGCTTCAAATGGCCTAAATAATTTTCATATACAAAGCAACTGTATTCCTCTAGTGGGCCAAACCGTTTAACATCATCTATTACGTGCAGCAGAGAATGAACATTGTATACGACAAAGTGAGGTCCGTATAACTTAGCACCCTGAGCGACAAATTTTTTCAGTAACGCTTTCGCGATTTTACCGAACTTTGAAAACAACTTTGCATTTGACAGTATGTATACAGCGACAGACAACGACAGAAAATGCTTATACTTTTTTGAGCTTAGCACGTCTCGCACAAGAACCGGTCCGGAATATAACACGAAAAAGCGAAATTCTGTTGCTTTCCATCTTTTCAATTCTTTCAATTCTCGGGGCTTCCGAGGAAACTCCGCAGGAACATATAGAGCCAACTTTTTTATCAAACGTTCAAGAATCGATATAACTTGCTTGGATAATTTACTATCACGTGAACCCTCGACCCAATATTTGAGAATCAGTCTTTTTACAACTCCCAAATAGAATAAGTGCATGGGATCTAAAACAAATTGCGTCACTAGCCCTAGGTATAAACGTAAGAGAGGTGAGCGTCCTTTTATATGACGATTGTGTTTACGCGGCGAAAAAAAGTGACGATCTTTTCGCCTCCGAAATTTCTTACCAACAGGATAACAGAGCTTATTGCCAATACGAATAGCACATATCTTACATCTCTCACAAGCAGTCTTACCGGAATGACCTAAGCACATTTTCAACATAGATCTTGCAGGAGCATCGCACGCAAAAAGACGAACTTGCAAGACGTATTTTTTACCATTAAATTCAAATCCATTTTCGGTTAAATGTAATGTCTCTTGAATAAAATTTTCCAAATACAAAGATAACGGCATAGGTTTACTCATCCCATAAAAAACGGCAATTACAAACGGACTATCGTCGATCAAATTGACACTACGTCCCAAAATCGGCCAGAAAGACGTTCCGCTACCTTTGAAAACAGGAATACCATCGATATTAAAATCGACTTGCAATACATTTACAGGCTGTATTTCATTTTTAAGACCTCCTTCAAGTTTGCTCTTCAAACCATTCTTTAATCCGAAATAACACATTTCACCGTTTTCAAGATGTAACGTACTGGTGCAAGCTGGTGTTTGAAGGAGAGTTCTCGCAGTTATTGGTAAAACAGAGTGCATTGGTTTTAATAACACAAGCAATTGATCTATTGCGGTATGCGTAATGTTATTCATACATGCCCAGGTTCGTAAATTTTGAACAAAATCGCATTCATTATTACAACGTGATTCGTCACTTTCACAGCTCGAAACATTTTCAGAACTAAGTAATGATAATCCAACGCTTTCATTGTCACTAAAATAGCTATCTGACTCTACACTACTGTGATCATGATCCACGGTTTTTCTATTATCGTTATTTTCAACAACGCGAACAACATTATAATCATGACAAATAGCTGCACGTTCAGCTTCTTCGGTATACATAGCATTCCTATCCAAAAGGGTTTCATGAGATTCCGATGTTAAAATGTGTTTTTTCGCGATGTCATTGTTCGAGAGATGAAGAAACGCTCTATTTATATTTTCGGCTTTTTTCCGACGCAACTGTCTTTTGCTTAAGACTTTCAAATCAAGAGGCATATTGTTATATAATGATCTGTACTTACATACACCAAACTAAATTTTTACGTTAAAATGTACCAGTCAGTCTTGTATTACATCCACTTATATTTGTGCGCCCCTGTGAACAATAGAAAGAAAAGAACGTTAATAATCAGCCTTCAGAAAATTCACCATACTTTTAGGCTGACAATGAACTCATTGTACAATCACATATATCTACAATCTACATATAATATCCCAATAATTCAACCAAAGTTCTATATATATATATTCAATAACCGGTTACACAATGGTAGTAAAGTCGTGTGAATAAATTAAATTCAATTTTACATCGAAAAGATGTTTGCACAATGACGAATTCAACGGCATTAAAACGTTTATGAAACCCTCAACAGTGTTTATTTATCCGGTAATTAATCCTCCGTCTGTACACCGTCTGTACACTGGGTCTTTGAGGAAACTGTAGAAATTATGATCCTAAATTTCTCATGCATTTTTGGGAATATTACAATTTCGATGAACAAAAATTTTCAATCCCGACAACTTTTAGATAATGTATAGTAGACATACTTTGAGAGGTAACCCCAAATTTGTTCTGATTTTGCAAAATCCTGAAACATATGGAAAATCTGGCTGTTCCATAAAAGACCCCGTGCACAGACGGAAAGTGGGAAAAATAAGTTAATCGTAGGGTTAATTGCGTAATCCCGATAAAGATAAACCTCCCTAATCAGGGCAATTTCATTCTTTTGGTATGTCAATTTTTTTCAAGAAAACTTTCTAACATCTGAATATGAAAATTATTTGACATTTCACTAGAGATGTGAAACACTATCTCTGAAATTTTTTGGGAGAATTTCAAGAAACGTAAAGCACTGAAAGAGTTTGAGGTCAGCGAATCGAACTTGAAAGCATTACAGTATTGTAAAAAAAAAAAAAAAAAAGCGGCTACCACACCATATCACGTTCATTGCTGAGTATTTACGTATAATATACGCAAATTTGATTAATGTAGAACCCAATAAACACATGTACGTTGAATAGACGTTTAAGAAACGTGACCGCTGTGGAACTGAAGTGGATGTCGATAAATTATTCGTGTCCCACACATCACTTAAATAAACGTATCTGTATATACGTAGAAAACACGTGAATATATGCCGGTGAATTCCGCATTGGACGCGGAATAGGCGTATAATTCACGGAAATTGTACGAATTTCATGAACTACAAGAATCCCGTATAACAGGCGGATATCGTACCTGAAAATACATAGTATTTAACACCTGTATTCTAGGTAGAATAATCTTTATGTGCCATTTCAACGTTCTCTCAACGTGTCTTGACAGGTCTATTATACATATATCATTTCAACCACTGTGTGTTTATTGGGAAAAGATGCAGCCACTAAATGATCGTTTATTCGTACATGATACGTATGTGTTAGCGATCTATTTCACTGGATAACCTTATAAAAGAAAAACGATGCCTGCACAAGTAACAGTGAAGCTAACAATAAATATCTGCGGCTTCTATTTGCAATCAGTATATATTCCATACCATACACATGCTTCTTATAGCATTATCTACAAGCAATTCTATTGTGCCTACATCCTTTCGGCGACGTTCAAAAGCAAGTACGACGCAATCACAAAGTATTTGTTTCTTCTTTTTATTGTCAGGTTATTTACGCCTGCATTGTCATTTTCGTCTGTATTGAATCATCGTGATAAATTTTTCCAAATAGAAAATACATTTGTACTTACCAGCTTATGAAGGCTCACACAACACGGACGCGCACTGACTGACCTCGGAAGTTGGTCAAATTAGACTGATTCACTGATCGCGTGAGCTGAGAGCCTTCGCGAACGGTGGTGGGGGGGGCATTCTGGCGCGTCGTCCTCGGCTCTCAGCGTGCAGGAACCGTACGAGTTACAACACGCTGACCTAGCGAGCCAATCAGAGGCAGAAGAAGAGGCGCGAGTATTTTACGCTAGGACATTCTCGATTCTTCGCGACCGCTTGTCGTTTGATACATGCGCTCATTATACGTATATGTAACATCCATGGTACACGAGCTTCATCTACGGCCACTCGCTTTCCTAGCATGGGTTATTCCAATATATACATTATGGTATAGGAAAACGTATGTTTTACAATTAATAAAGACGCCGCGAAGGGATGCACTTATATGCTCAACTACGTAATTTCTTGGTGACCTTTGTAAAAAAATCTGTTCATCGATTTTTCAACTTTTTTTCCTATGTTGGGGAATTAACAATAACACAAGGAAAAGAATTTGAAAAAATGGAGGTAACATATTGTTCTACTTTACAATATTACGTAGAATAAAATTATCACTTCTAGTGTTATGTCACCTGAATTTTTTCATATTTTTGATGATACTTACTAGTTTATCGAATGAAAAAAAAGATTGGAAATCGAATGACCAGTTGTTTACAAAATTTAAGGTAATCAGAAAAACGTGCTGAGGAGGATAACAAAACGTTGAATTTTAGTCACTGCTAACATGAGAAAAACTTGAATATAATGATTATAGTTCCAAATTCAAACATCGCAATATGTAAGTAAATGATGTAAAAGTTGATTCCTGCCCTCACTATGTTGAAAAGGGTAGTATTCTTGGATATGAAGGTCAGAAAGGTACGAAACAAATCTTGTTTACGTTTCGGCCCGAGTAGGTATATAATTCTGTGTATCGATATGACAAGTCTATGTACGACGTAATTTTCACGTATTACATGTGATCAGTAGATCAAAAGTGTATTGACTTAATTATTAAACAATTAATGAGAACATATTGGCAAGGTATGGTAACTATACGAAACGTTAAACTTGTGTTACTGGTGAAGGAATAAAATATGTATATTAGCTGTTCATGAGACTAGAAATATAATGGATTTTACCACACGTTTATACTACGGATCTCGCTTACCACAATAAAACGTTGATGATGGAACGCAGAAATTTTGTATTTTAATACCTACAAATATACCGATTTTTAACGAATTTAAATTGACAATTGAGCTAGTAAACAAAACGTTGATTATTAGTCTAGAAACCGTTGTTTAAATGTTGTAGAAAAGCAGTGAATGAAACGTTAAACTTGTGTTACCGGTGAAGGAATAAAACATGTATATTAACTGTTCATAAGACTAGAAATATAAACGGTTTTACCACACGTTTATACTACGAATCTCGCTTACCACAACAAAACGTTGACGATGAAACGTAGAAAATTTGTATTTTAATATCTATAAATATACCGGTTTTTAACGAATTTAAATTAGCAATTGAACTAGTAAACAAAACGTTGATTATTAGTCTAGAAACCGTTGTTTAAATGTACGTGTAATGAAAATCGTATAATATTTGTGGAGAGACAACGATTAATATTTTACTGAAAAATTACCGTATATCGAACACGGTAATATTTTCTACCTATACCATAATTATACGACCTTAACGTTTCTTCAACCACATTTTAACCGGCTCATGTTTACTGGGACACGTCCGATGACAATCGGAAATATTACCTATCGTTCTCACCGATGACTGATTGTATAAGTATGTCTTTCAGACGTCCAGTTTTTTTCATACAAACGCCAAGATCGATAGATTTAAAAAAAATATTAGGCAGATAGAGGGACTGATGCGGTTCTAAGTTACTGCAGAAATGCTCTGAGTCACTGTATTGACGGTCCAATTTACCATGGAGAAGAGTTTTAGTTACAAAAATTGAAGTAACGTCAGCATAAAAAGCAAGCCAGTTATCAAAGTGGTAAATGCAACGGGCATTTTTTTTCCACTCGCACAAATTTTAACGCAGTTTCCCGGCTGAATCCTATTCTGGCATTGAACGGCACCATGAACTTGTAGTTTGTTTTTTTACTTTGGTTTTTTGATTATCTCTAAATCATTGAAAATATGAAATTATCGAAAATGAAAACTACGGAGAAAATACTAATACTATAATTTCTTTCTTTTCGCTGCACGAATGTCATCGAAAAACGATTCCATGTCACAAATGTCACTTTTAGACTCTGAAATCTACGCGTTTTAGTGAGGTAATTAAAAAGCTAAGCTACACTTTGAACTTTAAACTAAGTTCTAAGTTTTATTCGAACTTGAAACTTGAGCCAAGAAACTTGCACTGAATTTTAAACTGTATTATTAGCTTTGCTAAATTCAAACTTCAAGATTCAAGGACTTCACAAGTCAAGTTACTTTGAACTCCAAGTTAATTAGCGAACGTTGCTATCTGAGCTCCTCGATAAATCGCGTGTCTAATGGCACATGGTCACAAACACCGTTGTACGATCCTTTGCCACCAAAAACGTGACTCTATGACCGAAGATATTTTTTTGTAAAACGAAAAATGGAGTAATGAGTGGAACAATATTGTTGAAATATAAATTCATCGGGATAAGAAATCGCGGCATAAAGTTTTCAGTTGAGCCATTCCCGTGACACTTCGTATTGGCTGTTGTGGTTCGAATTTTGACTTGGCTAATAGCCAGCACTTTTTGTCGTCGACTGTGCTACCGTGAAAGCATTTCTCAATGTTTCGCAATGAGCTTTGTAAGAAGTTGCCGGGAAGGCACTGAGAGGAAGGAAAGAATCTTCGGAAATCCTTAAAACCTCCAGGCTCGAATGCAGTCGACGAACTAGAACAGAATCCACCACCGAATACGCGGTTCTGTTGGCAGACCGGTGGCTGGAAGCCGGAAGTGAACAAAACCCGGGGATGCGACGCACAATAGTTTTCGAATCAATGCCGCCATCCAACCGTGCCGTTCTCCTATACTTGCCTATAATCAACCCGGTTTCCTAAGCTTTCCGCTAAGTGACGGTATTGAAAGCCCGGAGCTTTTCTGAGCTCGTAACCTAATTGAACCAAGAAATCAACTCAACCGATGTGCGATAAGTAACCAGGGGTGATGGTGCTTTTTGTAAAGCTGTTATCATTGATTGTATCACTCGGTCTGCGTACTCGAAATGCGGATGTTTTTTTTTTTTCGCAACTGCGGAATCCGACGACGTTATTCAGGGGTTTTTCATCGGACTCATCGCCATACGTCATATCGTAGAATAGCCATTGTCAGATATGTTCAAGCAATCGAGCAAAGCTTTCGACGTATAATATTACCACGGTAAATCTCGCTATCTTCTCAGCTGACTCGCGTATAAGTAAAGTGCTGAAAGCTCGATTCTGAAGCACTCAAATTTCATTGACTTGAGTAGGCTCAAGTGAAACGAGACGAGACGAGACGAGACGAGAGTTGGCGATACGAGAAAGAGATTCTCCAGAAGTAAATAAGGATAAGGGAGAACGGTGCATATCTTAAGCATGAACATCGGTGAGTCGAAAATTGAAAGCCGAGAGTAATATGTGTTGCGGATGTTTTTCCTCTCTCTATTTCTCTCGTGAAATTTGAAACGTGATGGAAAGTGGTGTGCGATTTCCTGAGAAATTGAGATGAAAATTGGGCGGTATCGCTGCGAGACCCGGTTTGGAATTCTCTTCTCTTGAAACTCGATTCCGATATACATTCGTCGTGAAATCACTCGTGCATATTTTCGAGTGAAGCAATTTCATCGGCACGTTCCGAAACCGCGACGTCCATATATGCGGCCCTCTATGAGCTGGCAAACTTCACATTTACGGACGATGTGTGCGGCGCAGTGGCAGGATGAATCGGGATGGTGTCGCAGTGCAGTAACCAGTCATGTCTCGTGACGCAACTGCTCAAACTAGTAACACTAGTTACATACCGAGAAGTTGGTGACTGGGGGCCATCCGATCCACATTCGCTTGTAAATTGTACCTCAGGAAAATTGACTGGAGAGAACTCGGCGCGAGATAATCCCTCTGGATTTACCTGCGATCACACGTTTCTGATGAGGGAGGAAAGAAAAGTGATTAAAAACGGCTGAAAGTTCTTACCGGGGATGAAAAGGACATTTTTATTCGATTACATTATCAACTTGCGGTACCGTGAAGCCTTCAGCTTTTTGCAACATTATCACCGCCGAGACGAGGCCTGGTTCTTTGCTCTTGCCCAGTGATTCGTTACGCCGGTTAAGTCGGCGTTCTGCATGCGTCATCGATCATTTGCTTCATCCTTGCAACTTGTGGGAGATAAATTTCCCCCGAGTATCACACGCCCACGGTTTTTAGACCCCGGAACAGCAAAGCGTTTCGGGCCGTACTGGTAACTGGTGCAGTAAATAGAAACAGACTTTCATTCCATTAGGAGGCGACCCTTATGAGTGATTCTAACTCCGAAGACTGCAGGGGCAACTGGTGTCTATTACGATACTCGTTTATTACCGAGTCTATAGTTGGGTAACTTACCGTGAAAGCTCATTCAAAATTGTAGGTATGTAGGTAGTTGTCATGCCGGATTACGGTCTCTCATTTTAGGGACGGTCCTTTGGGGGTTGAACACCATTTGACCATCCCGAATGACAGAGAAAGAGTTTTCGGGCAAGCTGGCAATTTGCCTTGACTGAGGAAGACCCGATTAGTTGAGCAGATTTACTCCGGTGGTGAAGAATGTGAAAACAAAGGGGTAAAATGTGCACGAGGACATTCTTCATCTCCCGAAGAAAGTTTTTGTTCATTTCATTTTGATTGTAAACGTTTTCGAAGATAGGAATGAAGTTTTTGGTGACGAGTCGGTTCGGGGCGACTCTGTGCTTGGCGGAGGCGTAAAGTTGACTCGAACGAGACCCCAAAAGTATTTTAAGGGAATTAAGATATTATCGGATATTCGTAAACGCGATTAAAGGGGATATGCTCGTGTTTCCGTGCCGATGAAATATGGACCGGTGATAAATCAACGTCAGGCAAAAAATCGTTCGGTTGGCACTTAAATATGCGGGACGAAATTAAAACTCACCACCGGCAAACGGATACGTGTAACTGAAATTTTACGGCGTTCAGAAATTTGAAATGCGTAATATGCGTTGCTTCGTCGTCCTACCAGCGCGAAAAATCCTGTCCAGACTCCTCCGTGAAATTACGTTGCACGCAGTTTCAACATCGAAAACTGCGGAGTCTGCGGATTGGCGAATTTCCAGAAGTAAAAATAACGATCCCAATTAAAAAATCACTCATGCTGACACCGGATGCTGAACATCAATTTGCGACAACCTTCGCGACTCTTGCATCCATTCTAGAGTTAATAACGCCAATTTACTGCTTTCAGAAACCTTTTTCACTTTTGTCTAATGGTGGGTAAAAAAATTGTTTTGCTATGTAAAATGTACAGGTTTTGCCGTAAAGATAAAAACGGCAATTATCGTCACCAGAAATTGATGCCGAGCGCTACTTCCACCTGCATCCTGAATCCTTGCATTATTAAATTTCACGTCACTGTCGCTCAGTTTTAACGGACGTCAATCGAAACTTGATTAATATGAATTCTTTGCCTCTGTTGCAGTCGTCTTTCGACGAATTCTACCCGCGAGTGCTTAAAGCTATTGTGAATTTCTTTACTTGAAATTATCCTAAATGAATTGTATAATTGTTTGAAAAAGTGATTCAAATTTGATTCATTCAGTTGGCATTGAGTTTACGCTCCTTGCTTACGTGCCAATTTACAAACCTTAAAGCCACGTGGATTGTTTCACTTGTTCAGCCTACAACAATATCGTTATGGAATTCGTTTTCTAAACTCCGTTTCTGTAATTGATTTGCCACTTTGGATTTTGTGGATTTATAATATCAGGGCAAAACCAGTCTTCCCCTTTCTGCTTGGAGATTATTGCGTCAACTTTCTCCGAGTATGTTATTATACATGGATTATGAATACGTGCATCGCGGGTTAATGCTGCCTTTAATCTTTTACATCTCTGGGATTCAGGCTTCAATAAATATATTCCTTTCGTAAAACTTGGTCCCAATTGATGGAAAACAGAATCTTGGTTTTATTTTCATTTCATCGAAATGAACGAAGACAAATATTTTTCTCTCATTCAACTGGCAGTTTTCGTAGCCCGCTTCCACGCCTCTCCCGTTTTATGTTTTACTTCCTCTCTTATGGAAGAAAATTTTCGAGGACGTTCAAAATCGATTTATATAAACCGTCTATGGAAGATGATGACTTGGATGATGCCTTTCAAATTCGATGTACCTACAGTTTCAACGCGAAGCCTTCCGCAATTGTAGAATGATTTTGAACGCGATGTGAAGTCAAAAACTTCTCCAAGTTGCCGCACATGCCATTAACCCAAACTTTTCAAACTTTTTATCAAGAGTGCAATGCAGCACTCGTTAATCGTGCCAGAGTTACAATATATTCGGGTTAGTTTTCTGAATTCACAAACGTGTCAACTGGAAGGTAAAAATTAATCATGCCAATGATTTATAAAAAGCATGCGAAAGTTTGTGCAACGCGAATAAAAAGTATGTGAAAGGGAGTGAAACCTCATTTTATTCATGCCCCTTTCGGCGCGTATGAAAAGCTTCGGCCAGCAGATGACATAATGTTCCAGAACCTTTGACAGCTCAAACGTCCCTTTGAAATTTTTTTACTCACGTACATATAATGTAGGTGGATGCGCCACCGAAAAAGTACATATTGAACGAGGTTATAACGAGTTGTCCTGAAAATCACAAATTTATTAGACTCCTTTGTGTCTGAAAAGCCGGGAGATTTCGGTGGGGAACGTCAGCTGGGTCCTCGACGGGGTTAAAGTGGGAAAACAATGGAAGGGTAAAGGTCAATATCTTGAAAAGGGATGAATGGAGTGTGAGAGTGACAGCGCGAGCGGGAGAAAAGCTCCCTGTAAACACTCGGGATGCGCGATGCAGGTATAAGACTTCTTCCACCCATAAGAAGCGCATTAGTGACTCTTCGGGAAGTTTCGGCTATCAATACTTTGGGAAAGTCCGAAGAAAAGTAAAGCCGAGCAGAGCGCAGTACCTACCATAGTTTTCGCAAACTATTCTCCCTGCCCGCACGCGAATCCGGACGCTTAAACACAGAGCCCCGTTTTTATCACGAAAGTCACGAAAACTTTTCGCAGACTCAATTCTAAAAGCGCGTTTATATGTATACGCATATAGAGATGTACAGATCGGAGAGAATTTTCCTTCCCGTCTAGATTCTCCGTCGATTACATTGTGTGTACAGGCTATATATTATACTGTACACTTCGTCAGATCACGGCCAGTGGGCGAGAAGTAACGTTTTTCGGAAACGGAGCTGATAGCGAGCTATCAGCAGCACCGAACCCTGCTTTGTACAGCTCCTCGACAGTGGTGGCTTTTGATTCGTCCTTGGAGTTTCCGCCGGAAACCCTTCGCATAGACCGCGGACAATCCTCCAAATTGAATGTCAATGCCAAGACTTGAAATGTGCCAAGGGTTCATGGTCTGCCTCGGGTCAGATAACCGTGGGACCTTAGATTGTGCCAGCATCACACTATACGGATGTACGCGGCTTATTCCTAACACGGAATTTACTGTTCGCCAAGTTCCTTTGTATGTACCGATATTGCCACATATTATTCATCCTGAATTCGCACACGTGGATTTGTTGATCATAATGTGAGGGTAAGAGGTACAATAACTACTGTCCGTGTTGTATCATTAAGGATGAGTTATCGACGTGTACGTTTCATATTTGCCTGTGTCGCAATCAGTCACCCTGAGCTGTCAATAACCATCCCTATTCACCCTTCTTCACGTATTCAATCACCACCTATTTTCAATTCCACGCGGTTTTAATTTTCATCATATGCAGTTACGTCGAGGCTCAGAAATACGGCGCGACCGAGTAAAATTTCACTTATTGTTTATCATTAACCACGCTCAAGCATCAGTGATTCAAATAATCTGGAGATAGCGCCATTTTAAATGCAGAGTCGAACAAAGTTATCTAAAAATTTTTATATCTTACGCGAGAATAACGTCAGGAAATTCATTCCTACGATGAGTGGTAATTCAATTACAGGAATGCGTTGCTTGGTTTTGTTGTTGCGCGAAATAAAGATTCTTTTGATTATTTGTACTTGGTATTTCGCGTAGAATCGTGCTATCTCCAGCTTTTCTTGCTTCAGTGATGAGTGAGCCTGGATAATGGTAAAAATTAGTGAAATTTGACTCGGTCGGGAAAGACTGACTACAGCGTCCTCTCAAGACCAACTCGCGAACTATATTCTGCTCTCATTTTCTCATCAAGGAGACAAAAGGGAGCGTCCTTTCTTTAATACGTATCAAATACTTCGCAAATGATACTTCAAATTGTAAGCTGGGCTCCTGTTCGAGCTCGAATAGAGGACCGATTTCAAATGTCAGGGTCCACTTGGTGGAATCAAGCGGTTTAATTTTCGGACGAGAAAAATGAAATCGCTGGCAATACCTTTTCGATTCGTCGGTATCCTCTCCAAATTGTGAAGTAAACCAAGAAGTACTCGTTTATAATCCGGCTGCCTGAACCAAACCTGGTGCAGAAGCCTAACTCGATCCCTTGTCTGGTTGTAGGTACTGCGAGGGCAATATATTTGCCAGATGCAAAGACAACGCCGCGGCGTTATTTTTAAGATTATTCAAATCGCGCACCTGATACGACATTCAACGGCAATAAATTAGGGTGCCAAGGGTAAGTCGCTGCAGCCTCGCGTCGAGTCTCGTTGGATGGGATGGAATTATACTTTCGTTTAAAGAGATATTCGAACAAAGGTATAGTTCTAAATTGTCCAGGCATATCCTTCGCAAGACTTTCCCTCATTTTTTCTTTTCATATTCCCATTTTTCGTTTTCTCGCGAATACAGTTAAATAATAAAACGTTCAACCCAGCAAGCAACATCACTTAACAACTATGTAGCCAAACTTCCAGACTCTAAGCTTTTCTCTCCGCAGTTCACATCGTTTTTCTACACATCTAACGAAAACTTACACGAGTTTACAACAGAGTTTGGATGGGTCGCGGTTCTTCTTTCCCAGACCAAAACCGCCTGTCACGCGTGCAGTTCGCGGGGTCGCGACTCGAGCTACCTACTTTAAGGTACCGCAAACTGGCCGTTAAAGTTAACTACGAGTGAAATATTCCCTCCTCCGCCCCCATTCTGTGTACCGTGCTACCTTCTCATTCTCAGGCACGGGTAATGGCTTTCCAACCAAAAGAGCTAGAATCGTCCCGCTTGTTGTGCACCATGACCAACGTATAACGTTTTAAATTGAGAAATAAACGGTTACGTCATTATATTTGGTCACTTTTCGAGCTAACGCCGAATTGCGGATCTACTCGCGTCAGTTGGAATAGAATCTCTCACGTCAGTTTTGCGGTTGAGTTGTTGCGGCGTCTGTGTTTCAAAATGGCGCCCCACAGTAGAGCGTCGGTTTCGTAATTATACCCGCGAATTCATTAATTCCAAAAGCTTGTGATAAACAACAGTTGTAATAAAGACATCGCAGTGGGTTTTACGGCCAGTTTAAGTAACCTAATTCGCCCTTTTTAATCACCGTGAAATTTCAACGTCGTACGAACGTGTACGTAGGTAGGCAATACATGTAGAAAAGTGATTCGTTCCCTGAACCGTCCTTCGCACAGTTAATGCTCGGCCCTTATTGTAAGCGATCTCTGCCAACGAACAGCAGTCGAGGGAAAGATTAGCTAAGCGATGCAGGCTTTAATAAAGTTGGGCACGTCCTCGTCCCCTTGAAGGCCGAATTAATTAAATTATTAGTGTATTAAGGTAAGCCTTGCCGGATCCTGCGGCTGACTTTACAAAATTTCCTCCGGTTTCTCCGACTTCGCGACATCGTTGATATCTGTGTCGCAGTGTAACTTTAGCGCCGCTTAAGGTTCGCCGGTGCATTCTAAACTTCCGTCACGACGACGCCTGCAGGCACACGTAATACTTTGGGAAATTCCTCAAGTTTCAAAACCACTTGCAGCTGTATTACAAGACAATATGCCGCGTGTTCCGTGGATGCCGTGTACACAGCTGGGTAAATTTTCATTATTAATCCCTGTTGTTTAGTGTCTAGAAACGAATAATTACGTTTTCTCGCAATAACTCATGCAGGAACTTGAAAAACTGTAGCAGGAGTTATGTGAAAAAGTTATCGCGAATAATTCAGCTGTTTATCACACTCACTGGCATGGAAACAGCGTTCGAATAGTGAAATAATTAATGCGTGTGGGTTGATAAATTTATTTTCACTAATCGTAAGAAATAACGTGTACTGTATAACAGCGTTTGTAATAATTCGTTCTCGCAGAATAAGTCGGCGGAAATGACTCGAGCCGTTCGTTCTTCTTTGCGATTAAAAGATTTGAGTAAAAAGTTTTTTGGATGATATCCAGACACGTTCATCTCGACCCCATCGGAAAAGACCGTAGGAATTGAAGATGATGAAGAATTCGATATTGATTACTTTCAATTTCGAAGTTTGAATATCACAATATACATATATGTATGACTTCTTCGAAATCTAAGAAATAATTTATCCACTATTACTGCAAGTTTTCACTATTGCGGTATTTCGGTAGTCACTCTAGAGTTTCTTATTTCAACCGAGTTATCGATCTCGTTTTTGGAACCACGAAGAACAATTAATTCATTTGGTATTAGTTGAATAGTGTGTGTGTTTTTTTTTACGAAAATTTCACAAATCTTAAATTTAGCGCGACGGCGGATTGAATTGGAACGAGACTGTGGCTCGAAAAGATGTTACTTTCACTCGAGTCTTCGGATTCGTGCTTTTCGAAATTAACGCTTCCCTGCAGCATGTGCGGATCCATATAGAGCTGCAGCTTAAGCCGATCCGTGTCGTAACCATTATCCCGCAGGTTCCTCGTGCTCCGAATGTGATTCCTATCGGGTAAGAACCCGGTGAAATCGTCTTATCTCGGTTAGTGTAACGGAGGCAGATCCCGCCTCCGAGGTCTGAGGTGGATATATAAGCCGCGTGTATAAGTCGGACGAAATGCGTAAGGTGCCGAGCTGGTGAATTCCATTCGCATTACCGGGCTCGCGGGTTTCGGCCGCATTCTTTAGGCCGTAAGAGCGAGAGGGTCGGCCAATTATTGCTACCCTCGAAGCAGGATTATTATTAACTATACCGCTGAATTCCTTGGAGGAAATATCGGGAAACTTAGAGAGGAGATAAAACCGCAGCCGGGCGAATAGGGCACGTGTATCGATTCGACGTGAGCAGATTCAAGCTCGACATGTGTGTCAGGAGTGTCGCCCTCGCCCTCCTTCGCCCTCCCTCGCCCTCCTTCGCCCTCCTTCGCCTTCTTTCGTCCTCCGATCCCAAAGTCCGGGGGACGTCGCGACGCCTAACCAGGATTTCGAATTGATAGAAGTTGGGAGCCGCAAAAATTCCTTGTCCCTTGGGAAGAAGAAGAACCCGCGCTGCTTCCCACCGGGAATCCGCGCAATCAGGCGTGGGTTGCGTGTCATTTGACACTGCGACGGCTACCCTACGAAAGGCCAGGGTTACACCCTTTGCTGTGTTTATTCCTATTTCGTGACCCGCCTTTTATACCGTCTCTTGACGTAGCGACGCTGTTTGGCTTATGAATTCCGATGCTGCACCTCGGCTCGCACATTTTTTTTTAGATATCGTAGGGAATGGACATCGACCGGTTCACCGATTTTCGGCCAACTTTTCAAGGCAAAAGTTTTGATTGCGCTGCAATTCTGATATGTTATCACAACGTACGTAAACTATTAAGATATTACGATGTTAATCCAGGTTTTAAGCTTTGCCGTTTACTAAAACTACATCAACCAAATTTATTGTCTTCTTGAATTAAGCATCTATCTTCAAATCTTCGGAACTTGTTGCGAACCGAGAAAATATAACCCAATTTCTTTTTAATGTGAAAAACTTCGATCTTTCTGACACAAAAACACGGTAATATTTTACATTTGCAGTTCTGTATACGTTTATATTAAGTACCAAAAGATAAACAGTTTCAATTTTTTTGTGTGACAAAGCGGACACATTGATTCATATCATGAAATATTTTAGAGTGAGGTGAAAACAGGATCGTATGATTGAACGGATATACATATTTCAGCGACCTCGAGTTTTCTGAATACGTAATTCTGTATCTCTGACAGGATATTTATTGAACGATTTAATTATTAGCTCACTTTCATGCACCTCTTAGAATTTTTTGGACGTATAAAAAAAAGTGTTAATTTTTTTGGCAGAAAAAGAATAGAAACAATATTTAAAAGAACGGATTATTTTGATTAATAACGAATTCTTGGGGGATAGCGACAAAAATACGCATTTGAAGTATTAAAAATGACAAAAATTCGTCTTTCTGGCAATTCGTACATGTCTGATTCGAAACAGGTTTCATATTTGAAAAGTTGACACTTCTTAGCACAAACACATATTCATGTCCTGTTTCTTTTTTACCCAGGACAATCAGTGTTCAAGATTCGAAGACAACGGTTCAATGCGAAAACGTGGGGCAATTGACGGAGTTGGTGTTCCTCGTAAAAGGTAAGGCCTGAAAGTCTGAAATTTATTGTTGGAGGATATATTCATCTTATTACGCAGTATAACGCACCCACGTCTGCAGCCAGATTAAAATTCTCGCCCTAAAAAGCTGGTCGAAAGTTGACTAATCGGTTCGTATACGGTGAACAAAATATACCGCAGCATACATGCAGCGATGATTGGCGGTTTGGTGAAGGGCAAAGGTCGCAAGGGTCGAATGGCGGAGAACCACTTACTGGATATCCCGCAGGAGTGGTAAACAGGACGCCCTGCGGAATACCAATGCTTAAAGAGCACCTAGCACTGTTCTCGATTCTGAACGATTCTTCCTTACTTTACTTTACTTGACTTTACTTTCGGTGACAGAACCTCGGGGACTCGGATAGCGGAAATGGGGGTTCGGAGGATGAGCGAGAGAGAACCGGAAGCCCGCGATAAAGAGGACCGAAAGAAGATCAAAACTGAATTGAGCCGGCCGAGCGTTGCGCCGTACTCGGAGAAGAGCTTTTTCCTCCCTATTCTATGAATTTCACGCGTCCTGTGCCCATGCATATTCATATTTATCAGGAATCACTCTATCGAGGCTATCGCCACAGCCGTGTTCTTATTATCCTCGCAGCTTCTCACATATTTGATAATTTGATGAAATTTTTCCCACCGATCGTTTGTTAATGACGAAAATATTATCAAACGTTCTGAAAACCAAGTATTCACCGAATGGTATGCAATGGTAATTCACCGTCAGCTTTTAATCGAGTTTCAATTTCTTTGCGAAATTTCTGAATTTTGGCTAATGTAAAAAGTATCATCAATAGGTAACAATATGGACGCAGGTTACACAATTTACCTGACAGCTTCATTGAATCGAAATGAAACGAGGAAACGAGTTTTCTTAGGGTGTTGTAAAGCGGAATTGAGAGTAACGATGACCCCTTGAAAGCTCATGTATAAAACGAGAGAGGACGGCACATGGCGGCCAATAAATTATTCAATCGGAAGGTAGCGTATCCGCCACACGTGGACAGGTTAATTCAACTTTATACCGTATAGCTACTCCGCAATAACAAGTTTACAACTGAGGAATTAAATTAGCAGTTGCTGTCGCGACGAAAACTTTTCGCACGCGGCGGGTAGACGTATTCCGACTTAATTTGAAAATGAAAGTAGAAGAAAACGAAGAATCAGAATTAAACAGAAAATGAGAGAGGAGCGGAGAAAGAGTACGTGTGTGTGAGAGAGAGAGAGAGAGAGGAGGAGGAGGGATTAAAGAACGAAAAATGAGAGTGAGCGAACGAGAAGAGCAAAAGAAAAGAGAGGCGGTGAGAAAAAAAAAGGTAAAGTAAAATATCTCTTCGTTGGAAAAATTCAACGTGCGCGCACGGAGTAAATCGAGTGAGAAATGTTTTGACGTGGACGATAAAAGGCAAGATGGACGCATCCGGGCAGAGATGAGAAAAACATCTCAACGTGTCTTTTTCAAATAAAATCGAATTACCTTTCACGTCCGCGGGTCCTTGGAAGCTGGGCGAAAGGAAATCGATGAGAGGTGAGACAACGCGACGCGTCGTCTTGAACACTTTTAAAAGCGAGACTGGGGCAGCATTTATACCGCGACGGCAGTGTGGCGGCGAGGAAAAAACAGCTATCGAAAAGTTAATCGTCGTCTTGCAAACCGACGCTACGCGCCGCGTCACCGATAAAAAGTGATTGGGCTATAATAGAAGACTTTGCGGGCTTCAGGTGAACCTCCACATCTCTAAGGGCGTTCTGTCTTCCCTCAGGATTTTCTCGACGTTCTCTGCGATCACTGCAATTCCAGGTAACGAGACTCTACAGTGTTACTGTCCGCGTTGTATCCCAGAGGAATCATGGCTGCAGTTCGTTTTTAGTGAAACTACACCTTGGCGGTAGTTGGGAGTCGAATTTTACGGATTCAGCTTGCTTCTTCTTGCATGCGAAACGCGTCTTTGCTGCAGGCGGTAAGGTATGTGCCGTAATTTTCGATCATTCGCTGTGGTTGTAGGGCAAAAGTTGGGAATTTTCACTGATTTCATTAAGAGGCGCTCGAGCATTGCGTATTTATTTATAGAATCGTTGTATCGGTAAACTTGTGGTGGAGATCTCTTGAAAAATGCAAAAATTTTAAATATTGTAGATTTATAAAAAGAAGCCTTTAAATGCCTTTAAAATGGTTAAAAATTTAGTAGATTCGTTCGAGTTTACGCGACGATTACTTATTCGATTCAGTAGTCAATTTGATATTGCTATTTATTGATTATAATCAACATCGATGCAATATTTTAAAATTGCGTATTCAGCGATACAAGCAAAATTAAAAAAAAAAAAAGAAGATTTTGATCAATTCATGGGAAATAGTTTTTTGAACGAAGTGAGCCATCTTGGAGTGAAATCGACCAAATCTATGGAATTTTTAACAAGCTTGAAGCGATTTGAAATACCGCATCGAAATCTGAACTTTTGTCGATGAGTTCCTCACTGGTTTGCAAATTTACAAAGCGATCGGTCGTTCCCTTGCATGTTATAAGACAGTTGAGAATCCATGACACGGGGAAACAAGGACTGATCGTCAGATTTATCGATCGATACACCCCGCGGGTATAAGGCACTTTTAGAAAGCCGGAAGTAGAAAAAAATTTAAGAGTCGCCTAATGGAATCGGGGCGAAGAGTCAAGTCATACCTTGAGCATTTCCACATTATAACTCGTAGAAGGTTTTTCTGCATTATCAAAGCGGATGCGTCGTCAAAGCGAACGTAGAAAAAAAAAAAAAAAATTGCCGTAGCGATGCATTTTTCACTACGTTCCCCATCCGGGTTCCCGATTTTGAATCATAAAACGAGTGTCGGGGCCGAAGCTTGCAGCAAAACTGCGCGTAACGGGGGTCGATGAAACCTTGTCCCGGATCAGTTCGTCCGTTCTTATCGAGTCCAGCCACGCTTCCACGTACCTTGTATGCAGTTATATCACGGCGATGTACTAACTTCACGCTTTAAAAGTGAACACGTAAAGGGGCGCGAAACACGCGAGCCGATAAAACGCGGGAAACCGGCGCGTTGAGGAATGAAGAAATTTACGTTCGGAATTTATTTGCATGCCGGGGTGAAACCTGCCCCCTCAAAAAGATATACGAGAAATTATTTTCCGTAAACAATTTACGATCCCGGTACCCCGACTTTTTCCCCACCGCGTAAATATAATTTATCACAATTTCACGCATGCAGATTATAGGTCCTGCCATGCCGCAATAAAACACCCCTCGGTGTAACTGCGAGCTTTATGCTTCAGTGCTTTCTGGTCAGCGAATGCTCAAAGCCGATGTTTCAACGTGTTGAACACGAATCGAAGCGGTAACGAGCCGTCGAAGATAACCGCGCGCACCTTTGCTCGCGAAAAATTAGTTTCAGCAAATTCGGTCGCCTTGCTTTCGCCGATCGTCTCGATTCGCGAATAATAGCCTCGTCGCCTCGGATAATAACGATGGCGGTATTTTCAAAGCCGGTCTCTTCGCTTTCGAGCCTTCCACGCCACTTCGGAATGTTGACTGAGCGATCTTGTTAAAACGGGATAACACCGCATTGTCTGAAAGCCTGCCTCAATAATAATTACTTCGCTTTGCCTCTCTTTCACAAGAATACAAGATGAGACAATTTTCCCATCCCATTTACGAGCAGAAGGAGAGGAAGAAAGAATAACCTGCTTCCCTCCTTGATGCTCGTGGGATACGGGAATGAATTTTTATCGATTCTTCTCAAGAATTGGAATAGAAAAAAAAGAATTAAAAAAAAAAAAAAAAAACTACTCAGATGGCACGAATTATTTTCACTTTATATCGCGTGCCGTGTTACATCTGATAATCATTACTAGCCCTACACACCGATCATTATAATCTCGACCTACACGCGTACAAGTTTCGCAGATTATTTACAACGCTGTTGAGCTTGATTAAATTGTTAAGTGAGTATCAGGCTGCTGATGGATACTTTCCATAATTAATCAGCCTCGAACACATCATTACCTGCCGTAAGGACTTAACATGTTTCTCTACACTACGTAACAGTAAAATATGGAGTAGGTATTATTATTAGCCGCTAATTATTAGTGCAGTATGTTAAATTGGCTCCCAAACTGATCGGCAACCCTCTGATTTGTTCATTGCAATTAGTCGCGAAGGAATACAAAGCTCTTAAGCCTGATGTTGCCTGTGATATTAAAAGCCACAGTCATTACGATTGCATACGCGGCAGAAAATAAAGTGAAATCATTTATAGTGACACGTCAGCCGTCTGTTAATCTTACCGGTTTACAAGCTTGAAATATTATCGTTTTAGAGAATATTTTTGATGGGTTGTCACGGTTGCGTAAGTTATTACACTTCACGAGGCAGCCAGTTTTCTGCATGCGTGGCGGGCTTCTTTTGACGTTAATAATTTTGAATAATATCAGTGTAAACGACTTTGCATGTCGCTTTAATGATGTAATAGCCAATTGAAAATTACGTTAATTCAATCTTTAATGAGCCACGATGCATTCACTTCGTGAGTAGTATTAATAATTATAATAATAATAATTGTGAAATCATTCTCCGCGCAACGTTGTAAATCAATATCTAAACCGCCAAAGTTCGAGTGAGAAAAAAAAAGGAAAAATGCGGCTTGGAAATCTTGCCTTTTGACATGATCAAAAAAGAATATTCGTTATTAATTAAATTATCGGTTTTCCGGGGTGAAACGGGTTAAACTTCCTTAATTCCAATCACGTCTGGTGGCTATCGTTAGCGCCCTGGACTTCGACGTCTGCCCGATTCCAGCCCCTTCCTGACCCATTTCCCTCCCCTATCCGGCTATCAACCGATAATGAAACTGCCCTCGAAAATTCCTCACGTTTAATCCCTCGTGGGGTGAACGCCGAGTCCCGCTTATTCGTGCGGTTCGGTTGGAACTCGTGAATCTTGGGACCAGCGTTCGCCAATAACTGAAGGAAAAAATCGCGTATATGTAGCAGAATTAGATTATTGGAGTAGTGTGCCTGTTCCAAAATGAGAGATTAAGGGTGTGCTTTTCATTGTAAAAATAGTGCTGAAATTCATAGATGAAATTAAAACGTATCGTATTAGTATAATGGTTAAAGGGAGCGATGAAGTACTGGAAGGAGACATTTACACTGATGTGCGAAAAAAAGAATGAAAATATCCAAGCCCGTTAGCGATGATGTGTCAGCATGCAGGGCAGTTTTATTATTCTCCCGCAGCTTGTTTTGCAGCTTTAAATTCCTTTTGTCGTGGTTTGGCTTCCGTGTCCGCCTCTTTCATATTCTTGATTCTCATTCCGCTCATTTTTCAGCTCAAAAGTTTCATTTTCGGGGAGTCGACAAGGGCCTCGTTATAGGTATACATACTTTGAAAGTTGTGTCTTGTACCCGTTGAACGAGGAGGAAAGCTTCAGAAAGATCAACGCGGGGCAGGGCGTTTACTCGTGAAATCAATATTCAACCGATGCTCCATGCAAAACTTGAAATGAAAAGGAATAAAAGATTCAAACCTGACACGGAATTATTTTCGTACTGTCGATCCGGCCGGATTCAGGTTGACGTGAAGACGCTTGTTGGTTAAAAAATTAGGGTTTATCTGAATGCCAGTTAAACTACGTACTCTTAAAGCTAATGCTCACGTAAATTCTTTGAAGTACATGTAGTTTTTATAACCAGTTATTCCGTTAGGTATGACTTTGGTACAAATGAAGAGACCGATTTGCAACTTGGCAGAGTTGTTGCTTAAGATACGAACAAGCTCTGAGATATAAATTTTTTTTAACTATTGTTCCCTTTTATAGAAGCTTAATAAAAGTAATGCTATTTTAAGGGTATATAAAAAAAGGAATATTCTATAAGATTATGATTTTTAAATTTTCAGGGTTTGTTCTTATCATGACAAGCAACAACTCTGTCAAGTTTCAAATCGGTCTCTTCTTTGCTTTGCTAAGGACTGATCTGGGATAAATGTTAGTATGCTCGTTTTACTTCCCTTACATGAAATCGAATTGAACTATCAAACACAGCGATCAGTAGATAATTCAGTGTCGATCCTAGACGTGTGATTATTTCACTTCACCCCCAGTCTGCTTCTTCCAACCGAGCAATTCTGCAGCACTCAATTATCGTACGAAACCATTCAGCACGTGAAATATCGCGTTTTTAAAAGTTCTCCAATACAATTGCATTGCGAATCGACTGCCAATCTTCTGTCGCAGTTATACATTACTTGACATTTAATACTGCCAAGGCTTGGGCGCCTTTGAGATCTCATCATTTTGAGGATTCTCCAGCATTGACCCGGCACTGGTAGCCGAACTTGGCCCAGTACTTCAACAATGGACCCCAAAGCTGGGCCAACGCTTGGAGAATCGTAAAACCCTACGTGGACGGATAGCCCTCTTCAATGGGAAAAATCGTCATTGAATCACCTGACAACGTTGAGAAACATTGCGAGTGAAAAAATGCCTGGGTTGCTTTTAGGGTGAGAAAATTATGGCAAAAGTCGAATGAGGCTATCGTCATGCGTCATTGCGCCTTTATGGCTTCCAGGATGAAAGTGACCCACCTGTGGAAGCATCTTGCCACAGAGTCGTCTTTCTCCCCTTGACACACTGTCGCAAATATTTCGTAATTTTGAAATTTTTTGTGCATCACGAGGTTCAGAGTCTTTAGTGTCTGGAATACATATCGTAGAAAGTTGGCCAATGATGAGAAATCTGCAGGGTTTGTTCTTCGGATTTATTACCCTGTAATAAATTATGACCCGTAACAACTCGATCCAACATGCCAGGCTTTGCTCAGACACTCTTCTTACTCTTTACTTGAACCCCTTCAGCTTTTATCCGAATCGGATTTTCTGCCTCCGAGCTATCATGGAATTGTTTCGCAGTTGTTCCGGTTAAAGCGGAACTTCTTGCAGGCCGGCCAGGCTTCTCGGCTCAACGTCACGCAGATTTATACTTTCGCCTTTCGTCTGTCGGGCTAATTATGTTACTTCAAACTTCCTGTCAGCCAGTAATTAATCCAATTCTACACCGCGTCAGTTTCAATACGTTTATTATACTCGCCAGCTCCTCTTGTTGTGTATTCAACTCTCAACGTGTACAAGGAATCCTCTCGCAAGACTCTCGTAACACCGGGTACATTAATTGGGCAAAATGCGAATGCCGCGCGATGTTGAACAAAAATTTGGAAAGGGTGGTTGGGTGGTTGAAATTTATCAACACAAACAAAAGGCTTTCTCTGTCGGCTCAGGTTTGCGCTTGCTAATGCGTTTGCCAAGAGTCGACGCTACGAACGCGAATACGTCTCAATCTTGAAATACTCCTTCAAGGATTCACGAGGCTCGAAAATTTCTAGAACATTCAAGTTTTTTGGAGGGTTTAATTTTCGTATTCCCTTCGCTGTTGTCTACTGCATCAAAGAGTGTTTATGCCACAACTATTACTCGCAAGTCAACGAAATTTCGTCAACATTTGGGAACCACCTTAGCAATTAGGTCGAAAGATGATATCATGAGACGATTTTCCGTAAGGCAAACGTCGACTTCTTGGCTTGCGAAAGCAGCTGCACCGCAACATCGTCTGGCTGGTATAAACGGCATTAGTCGTTGCAGCACGTCGAGCTTTAAGAGAAGACCGCGGAACGCGCGGAAGAATTTTAAACCTGCCGACGCGACGTCACCACTTCAAGGTATTCGATGCTTTGTTACAGAAAGCTCGTTTTACGTCTTACCGCACCGCGGAATCCGAATTGCCGATCGGCAGTCGAGCCACACATGCAACTACCCTTGCCAGTGAAATTTCGTCACGCGATTCGCGTCCAGATACATATATGTGTATATATACATGTGTGCGTATAGGTACAGCGGAGGCTGCAGACAGATAAGTCCGGCCATTAAGCGGAACGACACCGCAGCTGCATCAGGCGACACCGGATTCGGGATGTAATCTCAAATTTGAGAGTATCCCGTTTCACGCAATGGTCTCCCTGCGGTTCCGCCGGCTTAGCCAAGGTCGAAGCTGCTGCTAGGCTGGGCATTCGAACCCTGTGCAACACCCTCGGAGGGCACATAGATACCGGGAATCGAACGATTTCACCACCGTGAAGCCAGCATCCCCTGGGCGAAGGATAAACTTCATTGAATTACCTTGCCTGAAGGATTTTCTTGCTGCACGGGGACCGGCCTTCGGCGAACAGCTTTCCGTCCCTCCTTTCACCCCGATTTTTTCCTTTCTCAACGAATGCTTTCCTACGAGGCACTTACTCGCTCGCGGACATGCGGATGACGCATATTTATCTCGGAGCGTGAACTCTTCACTCTTCACGGGAAAATATCACCCACCTCGCACATCTTGCATAATCGAATGAACCGGAACCCGTTAAATCTGCGAGATGGTACAACTTCAAACGGGATGCACGGTAGGGCATTTACTCTGTACATCTTATGTTTTATAACATCGGTACAAGGCTGCAGGATACTTTGGATTTGCGATGGTGTTACGTCGTCTTGACATCCCATGAAACATTAAAAGTGTAGCTGGGAATATGCAGAGTGTCTCGGGAGAACTTCCAGCCGACACATAGGTGCATGTTTCTAGGCATAGTATGCACCTTATGCACGTTTTGTTCGGGTACTCGGAACCTCGTAGTCACTTCCGCGTTTAATATTTTATCGCGTGTAAATCGGCCCGTGGATTTGCTGAAAATTTCTTAGCAGCTGCAGCAGCTGCACGATCGCATCTAATTATTCCGAGTAGGTAGAATAATATAATCACCAATCCACACACTACTGCAGTAGTTTTTGAGTACCTCAAGATATTAAAGAGATAGATTAAGATAAGAATATGTTATAATAGGACGTTAAGGTCCAAAACGGGTCCAGATATGAAAAAGATAGCTTTCTCAAGGTTCTGAATAAGGCGTGAAAGCCGAAAACCATTAAATAAGCTCTGCTTAGTACCCACAGGCTTATGGTAGGGTGTAAATTTCGACTCGGGATCGTGGCTTCTAAATCAGCATAATAACAGGCGGGAATTGAACCGCTTTAAAACAATAACAGAAATAAGGGGTGAAATCGATTTAGGGGAGTCGTTTCAGCTCTTATACTTACCCGCGGCTGGATCTTCAACCATCGTGGGAATTCACCTTTTCTTTATCTCAGAATTTAGAACCCCAAAAAGAACGTATACAGAAATCCGCGACGAAGTATCCAATATGTTGCAAGCGGTAAGGTTCACCGCGATCATTCAGTTTTCCACGAAGGTTTCTTCTGCGTGTAAACTACGAGATTCACGCTAACTTCTCTTTCTCCTGCGACCTTTAACCTTTTGCTATGGTCTTGCACTCCCGAGGTTGCGGTGTAATCTCTACAGGACGCATCGACGGCTGGATTATCCGATTTGGAACTTGTTCTGCAAATTAGCATCCGTGTGGGATGTGCAACACTGTTTGTATGGAAATTGCACGATTATAGTGAAGGATTTTAGGTGTGAGCAGATTATTATTGCTCATTCGGGAAACCGGCTGTCGGCTTGACAAACGTAGCTCAGGTAGTTGGTAGTTTTAGCTTGAATTCTCGGAATTCGAAGACCGCTTTCGCTATGTGTTTCAATAAGTATATTAGTATATTAATATTAATGCCATAGGATTTATACGGTAACGTACACGGTCTGCTGCGTGCGACGCGTGTTTACTGCAGCCCGTCGTTCTCACCCCAGTCCTACGCTTTTCCTCCGAGTTACATAGAACCTTTTCACCTCGATCGAACCCTCGCTGTTTGCCCTCCGTCAAACACGTCTCATTCATTTCCACTCCGTTGTGACTTGGGTGTGAAAAAATTTGGGATACTCGGTATCATTTTTTCATTACTTTTGATTCGTGACATATTTCTTAGGGACGTTTTGTTCTCACTTCTTTGTCGTGAAAAAATTAATGAGGATTGTTGTTTGTCTATTTAATTCGTCAATGATAAACCGCTGTTTCAACGACATCGACGAGGCAAGTTTGCCGTTGTGATTCATCGCAGTGACGATTTGTACTTATCTCAAGTTTGGAACTACACGTGGAAGAAGACCTCTACAAAAAGCGTACATTTATTAAATACCTCTGTGAGCTCCGTATAAATTAATTTCGAGCAGCGTTGAATACGCTGAAATACATTAAAAAGAGGGCTGTTTAAAAATACGCATCAAGACGAGATCGCAACACTTTTCTTGTCACTATCGAAGTTCCGGATGATTATTGACGCATCGTTAGATTCACGTCCGGGTTGCGAACCTTGTTAGTACCTACAAATACTCTGTGTCGAATAATATCGGTAGAACGAAATAACGTGACACATCCAGCTATAGGAATACAGGCTGTAACCGATCACAAAGTGAGGTATACTTACATCTATTATAACAGCTGCTTGAATTTATCGATTATTGGAACCTCGGCTTTGAATAAGACGTGCACGTAGGCTTACGATTAACCGTTTCTGACGGAGGTGGGGAAGAAATATGGTCGAAGTTTGCTTGCCACTATCGTGGGGCTTGTTGTATCTAATAGCTGCGGACTCTGGAGAATAATGTACAATCGACTCCGCGTCTAGACACTTCGCAATCTTCTGTTGGAATCATCTCACGATGATTTTTCAACTTTTCCAACCCTTACCTACTCAATTCAACTCTTCGTCCGTTGAAATTTTCATTCTCAACCCTTCGAAGCAACGTCTGCAAGAAAGGCCATGAGCAGGAAATTTGTTCGTAAACACTGAAAGATCATTTATCCTGTGTATACCGAATGATTGATGATGGTTCAAAGATTCGTTGTACAACGGTAAATTGCGTTTTCTTACTTATTTTTTTTTTTATACGCTGTCGTTGAAAGGGTAAACATATTGCGCTCACACGTGTCTAATCGTTCCCTTCTTGCAACTCGTACTGATACCAACGTGGATACCAATGAATAATGACTCGCCTTACTCACAGCATTTTATTCCACTGACGATAAGACTCATTTTCTAAGGATAGATTATCTGCTGCTCAGCACCTCATACTTGGAGTAATTTTCTATATACGAATTTTTACTGTTCAATCGGTGTTCCAAGACTGATCAATCGATTTTCATTATTAAACTTGTATAATACGGTGTAAGAATTAATTCTACTTTGATCGTGAATTCTTCAGCCAGTGACCACGAATCTTCAGAATTATTAAATTTCAAAAGGTACGTTTCACTGATGATGAGAAAAAATTAAAACCATTATTACTCGAGTGGAAGACCCCTTGATAAATTCACTTCAGTTTGCTGCATTGAGTATTTATTACAAAAATCGTTTTCCAGAAATGATTAGTCGTTCTTTGAACGCAGGTTTGCCGTTTGAATTACCGCGAAATTCATGCCTCGAGTTTAGGATTGAGATCAGAGTTCCATGTACGAATATACGGTGTGTACTGTAGGACTTCCAGCAAACGTTCTTTCTCGTCGGGATGACGAGTATTACCCCACGCGCTGAATTCCGTAGCAACAAGAGCTGCCGGCCTGACGCAAGAAGTCCAATAATGATGATGATAATAATAATTGACGCGCACACGTGGATGGCTCAAGGGTTGCCTTGCACCCTCTCCGAGGGTAATCGCGTCGACGGCACAAAGGGCTGGTGCGTGAGGTATCGCGGAAACGTGGGGGTTGCAGGGCGGTAAACGTGAGAGGTAAAGAGGGGAAAAGAGGGGAAAGGGGGGAGAGAGGGGAGAGAGGGCTGTCCTCTCGTCTACTTTCCCTGGCGAAAGCAGCCCCCGCATGCCAACCGCAAGCGTTATCAGGCAGAAGGTACGCTTTCGCTCCCCGGCGGCAGCCTCGATGTGCCGCCTTCGAATTCAGCGCCCTGTGATGTTTTCCGCGGTGCCTGTAACGCAGATACGCCCACCGACGTGTGCACGCGGCAAGGGTTGCCGCTCGAGAGGCGGCGAAATGCGAGGGAGGATTCTGACGTCACATGCCAAGATCTAGCAACAGCCAAGGAATGTTCGCCGCACTTTTATCGTTGGTAGGTATCGCTGACTTCCTGGGGGCGGATAGACGCGGTCTTTGCATCGCTTATCAATTTATTCACCCTGTTACGAAACTTCGACGACTAACGAAGTTCGTCGTACGCGTATGTAACTCGCCGTTCTCACCCGTGAATACTCACCGCGGGACCTGGTGCGTCACGGTGTTTTACGTGGCTTGCTTTACTAATTCATCCCGCGAAGTTTATACCCTTCGATGACGGCTCGACTCTTTATATTTCAACCGTTGAAAATTCGCTCATCCTCGGTTATAAGTACGTACCGCTAGAAAAAAAAACACAGCGTTAATGTACTCTGATTTTTTTCAGTTGTATTTAGTACTTGTCACTGAGGATCGGTGAGTTTTCGCTGATTCCAATGTAGAGAAAAGACTTACCGAAATTTCTCATCGATTCAGGGCACTCAGTTTTTGCTTCGGAACGTAAAAGCGTTTGAAATCGGTTAAGACAATTCCAGCTTGATTCTATAGTCTCATTGAGTGTTATAGTTTCGAATCACACCGATTTGCAATGGACTTGACTGACTTGAGTGATCAGTATCGTTGTTCTCAATTAAAATGACTCCTACTTCTTACCCTGCTGACTTCCAGTCGTCTAAAAATGGCTCCTGCATCCCGAACATTATACACGTGCACTCGATAATCAAAGATTCGACTCTTACGTGCAACAGGTAGCCGGTTACCTTTATATACGACACATTCGATGGACGTAAAAACATTCCGATGGTAACATGAGAGTCGGTTTCGTTTATTGAGGGTACCGGAATATCCTCTGGTTGCGGGATTTTCGCGAATAAAAGTTATGCAAAAAAACAACGGTAGTCACTGTCTTCTTCCATATCTCGTTGAAATACCTACTCGTATATCTCGTTGAGGATGAGATGGGTTTCGATGTTATACGCAGTACAAGCTTGATGGATAAAACCTCTCGGGGAATTGATAGATGGCGTGTGCTATCAAGATGATCTCTGAATGTTGAGTTTGTTCTCTGATCTGTTTTCCCAGTCTGTACGGAAAAGCCAGCGATAAGTAGCCTCGGAGATTCGAACAAGTTGCGACTTGTGGTTTACGACTCTGCGGAAACTGATTAAAACTGCGTGAAAGAATCGAAGAGTGAATAACCGCAGCGCCGTGACGTCTCAATGATTAGGGGCTTTGATCTCCTCTCCTATTAGAAAAACATGACGCTACACTGATAACACTGTGCAACACTAATAAATTCACCAATATATCGAATAGTTATTCGATTTAGGTATATCTAGTAAACAGAAGAAAACAAATTTACATTTACATATCACGTCTCAAGACCATGGTTTTTCACCACGGAACCCGCCGACGTGGTGTGAGAATTTTTTTTATAAACCTCGATTGACTTTAAGGTGAGGAATCATAATTACATACCGTAAGCCCGGTGAAAAAAAATGTAATTTTCGCATAGCGTAATCCAAATACGCATTGAAATTCCTGCGTTTAAATTATAAACGTTAAAAGGTTTTTAATTTGTTATTTTTATCGTTAACAAATCTGGATTTAAATCGTCGAGTGCATATAATTCATGGCAATAATAATGGTATAAGGGCCATTCTTGTCCAATTGCAGTAGCTGCGGTGACAAAACAGAGGTAATTAAAGTTTTGGAATGGTGGATCGTATAGATACTGGTCATCGAATCGCGGAACAATGCAGACGAGTTGAGCACTTGCTGATTAATTCGCGCATTTGAATCTCGAATATTGCATTGAATTCCATTTGTCTGCTGAAATTCAGATACTTTGAAACGTTCGAAAGTAGACACGTGTCACCTTTATACTCGTGCTAGTTTTCTTCATGTAAATAATTTATCATTAGATTTTTATAAATTTTTTTTTTTTTTAACGATAAATGCCACGGTTTCACAACTATGTCAGACGTAAAATTACAACTAGGCTGACAGATTTTACGACTATAATTTTTCAGCTTTTACCGCAGCCGATCATATTATCCATTCACCTTACAGCTCTAATTCCGCACGATCCTGAGATAATTATTCGACTTTAGGTGCGTCGCAACCTCTGGGTAGAAAAATGAAAACTGTAACGGCAAGTGTTCGCTTTTATCCAACCAATTCTGCTGTTGAATCGGAATTCTCGCCTCAGAATCGAAAAAAATCCCTGTCGCTTGTTTTATGAAGTAATTACATGCAGGTATTAACCGAACAATAAAATATCTGATGATAATTACTATTCGTTGGGTTGTTTAGATCGTCGCAATATACGTCTTCTCAATCGTCATACGAACGGACTGTTCTATTAACGATTGAAAATTGTCGTATAAAAAAATCCTTTCACCAATTTTTATATTATGGTAGTACAGGCTTTGAAGAAAAAAAAAAAAAAAAAAAAATTCAGCCGCTTGCGACGAAAATGTATACGCAAAGAATTTTTGTCAACGGTCGGCAGAATTTCCATCGAAAGGCTCCTTGTGCATACATTTTTATCTCAGGAGGTTTAAATTTTTTTTCAAAGCCTACACTACTTTAATTTAAATATTGGTGGATGAATTTTCTTAGAGACTCTTTTTTCAATGAATTAAGAATTAAATAACCATTTTTTGGCAAAAAAATTTCACCGTAGTCTCCCCTCAAATACGAAGGATAATTCGATTTTCAGTCACCGACCGCGACGTGACGTCACGTAAACGGGGATTCGAATTTACTTGAAAATCAGGAGAAGTTGTTATTCCTTGGTAAAGTTTTGCATGGCAAGTTACTGTCCACACGCAGAGGGATCGAGTCCCAAGAATCTTAAGTCACCGTACGTGTCGTAAAAATTTTCTTTTCCCTCCAAGCTTTCGTGGATCTGCAGACCGCGGACCGGATCCGTTGCCAAATGCTGATTGGCGACGGATTGACGCCAAACTACAAATGTAAATGGCGAGAATTTGTTTCAATTTCAAATGTCGATCCTCCCCCTGGACTTTACAGCACTGGAACAGAGTGCGTATAACAGTCACACTTTCGACATGCGTAACGCGCCGTAACCTTGATACAGTATCGGAACAGTGATAACGAATTGAAAGGTCGACGGTCACTCTTGAAAAATTACAAATAGGTATTGTAAATTGCGCTTGATGGGAAAACTACGATTGCGACATAATTGGGGCCACTTAGGGAATTGTTATACCCTGGACATTATTCTTCGCAAGTTAAGTAGATGCAGTTATCATAATATCCACGCTATGCGTCTGATTCTAGGACTCCGTTCAGATTTTCAAACTAATATGTGAAAATCGCATATTTCAACAGCTGCGCCCGTTCTGCCTATTTGAAAAAATGGTTCAACGGTTTGCAATGTCGCAATTCCGGAGAGGATTATTTGAGATATTTAGGTACATACTTTAAACCGTGAAAGCGCGAGTAGGTGCCTTCGGTGAAACTTGTGCGGAATTTTCAATTAAATTGCGTATCCGTTTTGACTAATTAGAAATCAACAATCCGAACTGACTCTTGAGATGCCACTTCGGCCTCTATGAGCTCCGAATGTAAAATGCGAACTCTGTGGGACGGGCAGAATGGAAATATATGGAGGGTAGTAAAACCGGAATTAATTAATGGCAATCAGTCGGAGCACTTAACGATCCCTGCGTTTACTGCCTTCATCCCACAGTCTTAAATCCGGGCAGCCAACCTTCGTATATATACAACACAGATACGAAGGTCCTCCACGATCCGGTTTCGTTATTAAGCCGTCAAGTCACTTCATTTACGAACAATTCACCCGGTTAATTATGCACTTCTCGAGTCTAGGGGCAAAGTTCATCCGCGCTATCGTCGATCCGCGCCTCCTACTCTTATATATACGTTTGTTATAGGCGCGTTCAAGCGCACGAACGGAGATTGAGAAAAGGCGCACGGCAGTACCATCAATTCAATCTTAATCCACACTCGATGAACCTCGAAGCAGAAGACACACCGAGGTCGTTTTTAGCGATTGGTTATCTTCCAAGCTGCTGTACCTTTACGTTGAACACTACAACTTTCAGCTTATTCGGAGTCATATCTGAGGTCCAATTACATTCTCGTTTTCACTGCTAAGCATTGGTAGTCCCAAAACCCTGGATTACCGCCGGAAACCACACGTACAAAATATATAATAACGATATAATGAGAGTTACGATTTATCAAAGTGGTGTTAGATCTCAACCACGGTTCATCGATTGTCGAGCATCTTTATTATTTCGCGAATCGTGTATACCCAGCGATTGTAAAGTTTCAGAAAATTTTGCTAGCAAAATGTTAACTTGAGATACGATGATGTTGAACCAAATTCTGAGACACGATGGATTTCGATCAAATTTTAAGATACGATGGTTTTTTTTTATAAGATTCTGAGGTAGTTATGATACTTTTCTGGTCTGCCGCCGAATTACATTTTGCAATTTGAAACGGGTAGCGTGATAATACAAATTTGCCTTACACCGTCTACAGCAATACGTCATCATCTAAATTCAAACAAGATACAGGGTAGTTATTGCGTCGAAACTTGAAGCTTAATCATCGTAATCCCAATTTCAATGTGTGAACCTAAAAATAGGCCCGAGTCGTCGTCGCTCCCCCGCAGAATAAACAGCAAGCGTGGAAGGAATTCTCGCATTTAAATAACTCTTTCCTCGAGGACTCTGCAGGGTTGCCACTAACTCTGGATTGTAGTATTCCCCAAATTCCCAGGTTTCCAGATCTGAAATTGTAACCAATCGACACGCTTTTCGTGTCTTTTGAAAGTGAAATAAAGAACGAACCTAACAAAGTCAAACATCATATTAATTATTTCAAAGACCTTGTAGCTGTCCGTCCTAAAATGAATCCCGTGCACAGGTAACCGTGACAGTGTTTCGACAAAACCGTAAAATTTCTCACGAAATAATGAAAATTTTGAGTTTAAAATTTCAGTTCGTTTTCTCGGAAAATCGGATAATTAATTCCCCAACACTTTCATAAAAACGTTAACCTGCAGGTGAAAAAAAAAATCTCCGCCTATTTTCAGGAAGTCTAATTGTAGGATCGTTTGAAGCCAGTAAAAGGTAAATGCGTTGCACTTGGAGCTTTGTACGAGGAAAATTGGACGGTGACTTATTCCGGCGTCGACAATGAGTAGGCTATAGTAACGCGCCCCCGCCGATTTCCCCGCAGCGTAGTATCAACCTGCCGCCTCATAGTCGGCAACATTCCTCGTACGTCACGTTGGTCACGTGGTCGAGGCGCCGGCGGCGATTCGAATCCTCGAGGCTCCGAAGCCGGCCGAAGTCGACCGAACCCGCCCGAAGAACTTGTTCGCGGTGTCGCTTAGGCATCGAGTGGGGGTGGAGGGGGGGGGGACACAGCTTCGTCGATGGAGGGGGCGCAGTTTCGCGCTATCCTTCGTTCGGTGAACACGGCACGGAAAGAGGTTCGAACGGACGCGTGTCGAGCGTGGTGCATGCATGCACAGTAATCAGGCGTAGACGGGAGTGATTATTTAAAAGCTGCGTGAGGGATCAACAAAGAGATGAACTAACGAACCTTGATATAAAAGAAAAAAAAAAAAAAAAAGAGTGTGAGAGAGAGAGAGAAGGAATTTCTATACGTTATTCGTAACTGTGCTGCTGTTTCTACTGTTTGATATCTTTCAACATATATATACATATAATTACACGTATTCAGTTTCGTTCCCGTTGTATTATATCTACATTGTTTTTGTGCCAATTGATCAGGTGACTTAATTGTTTAATTGACAATGAATCGTGCCGTGTCTGCTGCTCTTCTCCTCATCGTCATCGTCGGTTTCACCGATGCTGCCAGCACTGTCGAGTCCAGGATTCGCGATGACAACGATTTATCTCAGGTGAGTCGTCGACTGAGCGTCGCGTCGTCTCTACGTTCGTATTTTAAACGAGTAACCGATTCGTTCGAAAGCACCGTTACGTTGCGTGTTGCCTTTCCCTTTTCCTCGGATGGCTCTCGGGAGTTTCCTGCTGCCTCCCTCCTCCTCTTTTTATCACCCATCCCTTTCTCTCGTTCGCTCGTGAATTGTGAACGATTTTGACGAAGTATCGCTATACCTTTTCATAACCTCATCTCGCCTAGCTTCAAATCTCTTTGGTAATTTATTTTTCCCCATTTTGAGGCCTTGACCTATACTACAAGCTGAACGAGTTGGTTGGTATTACGTTTCGCGATTCGATCCGAAGGGATCAGGAGGCGATAAATAATTTAATCACTTTGACTTTGAGATTTGGGCGCATCGCAGACGGGGGGAAAAGTTCGCGATATGCGATTGGCTTTTACAAAACCGGATCATAGAATAAGAAGTGAACAAGTAATGCTAACTAATCTAATGTAGACGTGGTTGCATGGGTTCGATTATTAGACATCGTCGATATTTCTCGACGTTCGGCTTGCAAGTTTCAACGAGAAGCTCACGTACTGTTGAAAATGTGAAAAATATAAACTCTACACTACGCTTGTGAGACATTGGAACCATTATGTACTTCGAAACGCATTCAATGAATAATCAGTCGCCTCGAAATAAAGTCTCAGCATATGTGATATTTTATTGAAAGTAAACGTTATTATTCGATTCCTGTTTTTCTCAAATTCTAAGAAAATAATTCTCCGTTATTGCAGTCGGATCTTAATTAATATAGAGGAAATCCACGGAACGCGCACTTCATCGCGACGTGAGTTCAATGCCGTTTCCGTTTTGAACTTTTCTAATTTTTTTTGCCCTTTTTTCTTGGCCTGCTGCATACTTGAGATATTAATAGACGCTGGATTTCTCTTTCTCTCTCTCTCTGTCTCTCTCTGACATCTCGCTTGCTCTCTTGGCGTCTTACGGTTTCACTCGAGTAAGCCGCAGTCTCCAAGGAGAAAAATTACTCTGGAAGGGCCTTGTGGAGATTTGTTAAAACGTGCATAGGATAAGATCTTCCGGTTTGGTCTGGTTTCATTTTACGTCTTTATTGTTGCAACTGTGATTATTCGGATCAGGGAAGCGATACACGGTTTAGAAAGACTGACCAACGTTGAAGAAAAAACCGAATTTTCCATTAAAGTTAGGGAGATTTGTCGAATAGTTAGATATTCTAGCTTCGAAACTAATATTTTATCATGTTTACGTTCAAAACGTTAAAATCCCTAATCACTTTTATAGAAAAAATTGTTATCCCGGAACATGAAGATTGTCTGAGACTCGGTAGATCGTAATAAAGTAGCGTATACTCCTATTTTGCAAATTAAATTTTATCCCAAGCTATTCTAACCTTGCGGAATAGTGATTTTTTTCAAACGTTCCGTTACGTTAACGTTACGAATTTCGATCTTTTGATAATTAGTCAACCGCAATTTTTATCCATGTAGGCTTTCGGAAATTTTGAATATATAATCTCAAAAGTATATTCTACAAATTTCATCCTGCACTTCTGATTGCAGTAAGCTCTTAATTAAAATTCTTTGAGTTAAGGCGAATTCAATTGATCAACAGTAACGATGCCGAATGCTGCATTTCATCTGCTGTACTTTTTCGCATCGTCTACGTATAGATTAACGGTCGCAAATCAAAGAGATCCACGCGAGTTGAACGAGGCTGAAGTTAGTAATGATAACGTATCGAAACGTTGAAACAAAAATTACAATTTTGCATCTATAGAATAACTGAAGAAGTTGAATTTACAAAATCCGAGTTTGTTGATGCTTTGTTAAAAGGATTACTAAATTTCAGGTAACCCTTTAACAGGTTGCAAAATAACGAATTTTTTTAAAGATGCATCGTTACAATAACGTTACAAACTTCAGCTTGATATAGTTGAAGCAGTGCGTGCAAACGGTTCGTATGTATGTATACCTGAATTGAAACACTCGTTTCGCAACGTTCAGAATTGAATATCCGCCTATGCGTCTACCTGTGGAAATGCGACTGAAGTACCATCGTGTGCAGTAATTATCACATACCTGAACACATGGGTAGAGGCACACATAATGCGAGTGCATTATTATTATGAGAAATTATCGCAAGCTTTTAACCGACCATTACGTTGCACTTTATGAAACACACGTATATGGTATTTAACAGGTAAAACCCGCACTTTGGGGAAAAAGGGTGAATAACTCTCCTACCCGTCTAAAATTATTGGAATTAACTATTTTTTTGCCAAGGTGTTAATTAAATCACGCCAGTTTTTTCTCCCCCAATAATGGCCATGACTTATATCGCAATGTTTGGCCTCTTCGGATAACCGTGATTACTCACGTCGGCATTATCAAATTATTGTTTGTTTCAACACACGTGATGGAATTATGACAGAAGTTGCTTTGCAGGTAACTTTATGAATATTAGGGGTCAAAGTTAATTGTTTTTTTTTTCCAAAGGTGTTGTGTATTTTTCCCACAACTGTAAAGTGAAAGAAACAGTTGATACAATGAGCATAAATTACAATACACTGGGCAAAAGTTGAGAAAAGCAAAGCAAAAGAAACGACGGAATATTTTGAAACGTATGTCCATTTTTCCCGCTAACGAATGATTGGAAAAAGTAGCGTAAGAAAATGATGATGTATAATTCATAGGGTGTTGTAATTTAAAAATTATCACCGAATCTTTTTTCAAGAATACATGCTTCTAAACGACAATTTAAATTAATTCTTAAGTTACGGTTGACCGGTTGTTGAAATCGGTGTGTAAACATTTCTCAAAATTGAAACAGTCAAAGCCTTGCCTACACAGGTTTTAACGCTGTACCTAGTTATCATTAAACTCTGCACCGAGGCAGGTTCTTCTGTTTTAGATCAAGCTGGGTGGATACATTCATGAGAGCATTAATGATTCACCGGTGAACTGAAACCTGCTGAAATAGTGACTTGGGTTCCTTTGCCGCGTTGTTCATATTGCAGGTTTAAAAACGTTTTACAATGGCATAATTTAGCCATAGGAGGTTTCGGGGTAGCTGATGTATTAATTAACGCGACCTTCCCGTACTGTGTGTGTGTGTATATACCAAAACTCGTGAGCATAGTTAGAAATTACGCTTTAACCCACGTACAGACCCTTGTTAATTACGGTTAATTATTGTGCCCGCCTACCCTGCAGGTCGCGGTATTTTACTTGAGAATTTTAAAGCAGAGGTGTCGAATGCTAGAAGTTTGCCGAAAATGGATTCTCGATGGCTCCTTCGGCATGCGTCATTCCTCAGATTCGTTTTCTGTCCGGCTCTCTTACGTTTCAAAAAACAGTTTCAGCAAGCTGGTTCGGTATTCTCGAAATTTCTCTGGCATGTTATCGCATGTTATGTTGTATTACGTTTTTTCGTCGAAGTAACGTGATTCGTTACGATCCGAAGGCATGTGAGACGATAATTTCGTCTGCAAGTCACGTGGCGTCTGTATATTTACTACGCGGCGGAGCATGCTTGCATTATACGTATAGTCTACATCTTTATCTCATTCATGCCTGCACTCCGTCTCCGTTGTATAAAATGTGTGTAGAATATGATTAAAGTCATTCTCAAGCCTGAGAGTGAAACAACACGCCACCATGGCCACCCCAAGGGTTGGAAATATGTGCGGAAAAAGCGAATTAATGAAGCTAAGCTGCTGGAATCGACCAATTTGTTCGTGTCTAATTGTATGCGTGCCGTATTTGAGGCCGACGTAATTGTAGGAACCGCGAAGCGGACAAATCCGTCGACTTAATTCCAGTTTATTTATTGTTTCACCTGTAATTGCGTTGCAATTCGGTTTTTTTTTTTTCTTCTCATGAAGCCAAAGATGAGACAAGAGCGGATAGTTTTTGTGCGCCAATTGAACTTCAAGAATAAAGTAAATACATTCTGAAAGAACGTACAGAGAAACAGGAAAACAAGAAACCATAAATAAACTGCTGTGAAATTTTCTCTCAGGTGTTTATTTTTCATTTTTTTTTTTTTTCTTTTGCACAATATTATTTAAATTACTTCGAAAATAAGAAGCCACTATTTTATATCGAGTTACTATAAACTTCATTATACCAATAAAATAATTCAATACCTATAATTAAGTCAACGGATTGAAATTGCAGATATTAGTTCATTTGATGAAAATTTTGTGATTTGAAATAATTAACGCAGTACGTAAATCAAATTCTTGTACCTCGCACCCTGCGACCAGGAAGCGAAACTCGAAATTAAGGTTGTTGGACGGCCGCCCGCGTCCTGAAGAGAAGGAAAATTTCACCGCGGGTTCCGTCCCTTCATTATACCGTTACACGCCATTACAATTGGTTACAATTAACTTGGCCCACAATTAGCAGCTTCCCTACGTACCTAGGCCCATACCTTTTGGTTCTTAAGCTATTAGTACACGGTTCAATTTGAGGGAACGTTCCGTTATTCAGAGTAATAGCGGGGATGAAAGGCGTATATGGATAGCTTGTATTAGGTATACCAAAACTATGCTCCTTGTACTGTACGGATATTCGAGATGTTCCCGATGGAGTAAAACCCGAACAATAAGTGGAATACCTAAACGATTTCGATAATGTGAAACTCGTGATCCGTGCCATGTTAGAAATTGACGGACAGATGGAAAAATTGAGATACGTCGTCAAAAGAAATACGAGGTTGAGAGTAGTAACGTTATAGTAACGAAACATTGGGGAAAAAATTGATATTTTCTTCACTTGACAGTGATTTTTGAGGAACTGAGATTTCGAAATATCCGTGTGATTTGTTTTATTACGGTTTACTAAATTTCAGACAATCCCAAAAGCGCGATATAATGTTTTTTTCTCAACATGAATCGTTACGATAACGTTTCTAACTTCAATATGATAAGGAACTCTGTCACGTCGTGTATATTTCGATTTTTTATGCAAACTCAATGCCAGCAGAATTGCAAGGGGCTGAAATTTTTGTTTCTCATTCAATATTTCTGTCATTAGAGAAATTATTTTTGCAATGTAACAGTGCCGCAGGAGTATAAAACAGTGGTCAAAATTCAGTATCAATGATAAGAATTGGATTTTGATATCGTGTGGTCTTAGTACATTTGCGATTGTACGATATCAAATTTCCTACCGTGTCAAATTATAACTTGTAACGAATATTTCGTATCAACTTTAAACATCGCAACCTACCTGTAACGCGTGAATCGGAACGTAAAAATATCTAAATTTACAAACCAGAGAAAACAACATAACATTGTCCAACATGGTTTGTAAGAAAATGTTTGTAAAATACATCGCGTGGGAATCTCGAAAAATATGAAAACGTTCAAATTTTGCCATCAATTTTTGGTTAGAACAATAAAAAATTTGCACGAGAATTTTTGCACCCTTGCAAAATTTGAAGCGGAGGTGGACACCTCGCCAAGTCTGAGCGTGCGACGGTTAAACGGCTTCCTCGCCGGTCAGGATGGGGATTTGGATACTGCAACCCAATACGAGGAGAGTCCTTGGTGCATACGGGCTGCCGGAGTATCCTTGCACCATGCGGCGCAAACAGGGGCATCCTTAACGTGGGTGGCAGGCGGGCGGACAACGCGTCGTTGGTGGTTCGCATTTAATTTGGAGACCTACGCCAACCTATTGCGACGGTTTCATGTTGGTTCAATAACAAATTAACAATGTACACGCCTTATTGAGCTAAAAAAATAAATGCGGTCGAGTGGATAAATAAACATTGAATATTGTGATATCGAAAAATGCAGTATCGACAAATGTAATTACAGTATGCAAGTAATTATAATGAACTTGTGACACATTTTGTTGTGATTCCAAGAATATTCGAACCGTTATTGCAACGATATTTTTCATCTTACTAGAAGTATCTTTCAACTGTATAACAGACGAAATTTTTTGCGGTGTGAAAAATTGTTAGGTACGAAAACCCAGGTCTTCAGCTTTCTTACGAATTGCTAAAATTTTTTGTTCCAAATTTTTAGAAAACTTTCGTCGGAGTTAAGATTGATATGATGCGGAAAAATATTTCGTGTTCAATAACTTGTGAGAAAACAAAAAATCAATCGCGATCCATTCGCGTTTTATCATTTCCGGTTTTCGGTTTCACGAGATGGAGATTTGAGCCGCGTGTGCGTTTTGCGTCAACCGGGTTATTTTTAAAAGGTATCAAAAACATCGAGCTGTGGGCAAAATTCGTGAAAAGTAATTGGATCTGATAGCAAACAAAGAACGGTATTGACTGGTATTGGCAAACACGTATTCCGTCATTATACCCTCGGTCATTCCCGGAGGTACGGTGTGTCCGATTTTTTGGCTAATAATCAATCACACGGTGGCTTGGTGTTATTTGGAAGCGAAGGAAAAGAAAGAAAATAAAATGCTGCTACCCTAGAATGAAGCATGCGAAAATAAAGCCCGTTAACATTGGTGAATACTTTGCAACGTTGGAACAACTTTGAAGGAGGAAAATTTGCAAAATAACAGTCTACTGAATTTCAGACAACTCTAAACTTCCGAACTAACAACTTTTTCTAAGAACGCATTGTGACAATTAACGTTACGAAGATTAACCTCACAAATTGGTCACTAATTATCACTATGCTTTCTATGGGTGTCTAGTGGTGCTCGGAGGTTGATAACCCGACGTAGCATCAATTAATTTATCTTCAATTTTCAAGATTCAAGTAATTGACGCATGACGACTGGCAACTAGCCGTGACTAGCTGGGTTTGACCGCGCCCTAAACTGGCCCAAAGTGACTTAATGCCGGTCAGTAATTGGCTGCACAGAACTTTCAACTGAACAAAACCGTGAGACGATTAATTTCAGGAGTGATTAGATGAACCCTTCATCGCTAAGCCCAAATATCGGTGCGGCTAAAACGCGGCGTTACGTCCGGCTGAAAAATATTATTAAATAAAGAGATAAATGGAGAAGGAAGGAAGAAAAATACGATCATAAGGGAGAGCGAAAAGTTTTAATCCTTGCGAAACGGAACGTGCACGGCTGAATACGTGAAATGTTGGATGCACGAGTTGCATATATTCGTTGGATGCGAAATCGAGCCAGCTCTGCAGTCTTGTGGAATTTTTTTTCCCCCTTACATTCAAAAGTCTCCTCCGCGAGTGGCTGAGAAGCTACGAATCGTAGTCTGTTGAGAAAGATGAGCCAGAAACCGGTTATATTTCCATCTCGTACCAGAAACGGCCTTGTACTTTTTTACCTCACATCCGTTTTATCTTCGCACATCGTCAGCTGTTCACTCTGTAGTAGAATTTTTATAATTCAAATAATAACTGAAACGTCTTTGGTGCAACGGGTTAATTAATGACGGCTCTTGAGCAGCTCGAACCCGGACTTGGCCGCCACGACGTAACCTTAAATTTAATTTACATACCATTGCTGCACATTATCCTCGTCACAGGAAATCCTCGCTGGACCCACTGCTCTGATTTTTCGATCTTAATCGACGTAATCAGTTACAACCACTTATGTGGTCACAAGAAGTTCCAAATAGAGACGACTAATTTTTACGCTGTACGTTGTATTATGAAATATGCGGATCGCGATTTCGTTAATTGCAACACGAACAACAACAACAACTAGAAAATATCACGCAGAAGTCGCTCAGACGAACGGAGAACAATCATGAAAGTGTGATTTAAGGCCTAGTTATATTATTGGAAATCGCACGAAACAGGTTCCATTCGTATGCAGAAACCAATAAATAAAAGTTTATTCTAATTACCTTTATTGTCTTCGAATTTATTGATGTTATGATAGGCCAAAGCGACTTACCAAACAACCGTCTGAAACGGGGTCTCTAAATAATTCTGGTACAAATAAGTGGGCTGTCGTAAACCGAACCATGGTGTCAGTAATAAAATGAGATAAATTTCAACCACTCTCCGTACGTTGAGAGGCTGAATTATATATCATATCGTTCTGACTTAACCCCCTTCGGATGCTTTCTTGTGATCAGTCGCGTATGTTCAGAGTAACTGTGTTCTCTTCTGAATCATGAATACATATTGCAGTACCTACTCTCGTTTCGACCGCGTCGCACTTCCGCTTAGTTGTTTTATGTCGGCTTCGCCTCTGCTTCTGTTTTCTTTTTCTCTATCCTGCTCCCACACTCGTTTCTCCATCTCCTCTTCTCTTATCTCTTTCTTTCTCACTTTCTGCTCCGGAGAAAAGAATCACGTGGTGTACCGGACCTTTAACTGTCATCCGAGGCGTAGGAAGGCTGGGCGAGGCGAGGCGAGGCGAGGCGAGAAGACAGAGGTCAAAGTACTGTAGGTCCGGATGGGCTGGGCCGAGCCCTTTCTAAGCAAACGGTGAACCGCTGTTGGGCTCGTTCGTGTGTCTGATGGGCATGCGGGGACTTTTGCGAGTTGGTATTTCGGGCCACCTAGATTCGCGGTAAGCCGTACTAAGCCGAAGTTACGGGTTGTGGAAAACCCGGAGTCACAGGGCAAAAAGTAAGCAAAAAAAGGGGAGGATTATCGTCCACTACAACCCCGATGCACTTCACGTGATTCTGGCAATTCGACCTAGGCCCTGCTTCTTCTTCTCTGTCTCTATACATATACATATATATATACATATACGTACAAGACTGCAAAGTTACAGGTTTCTTCAAGTCCCGAGTTAACCTTTGTTTAATCAAGTTTGGTAGGTATCGTTGTGGGGTAAAGAAAAAATTGTTCACACGAGTGCTGCCTCGCTGCATTCTTGAGAGATTGATTCCTCGGTGAAACGAAGCAAGAGTAAAATTGTACCGGTATCTCTTAATGCGGGGTGAGATAGGAACGAACGAACGAACTCCACCGCGAAGTAGTCTCGTGGAAGTTGGAGGAAATGAATATTCATCATCCGACCAACTTATGTAATTAAACATGGCTGTTTGAACGAGAATTTTTTTTCGCACCAATTAACATCCTTCATCTTCGTTTACTTCCTATAAATATACATACTTGGTTTGCGGTCTCGCCCGATGAATCAGATTCTTCGTCATTTGGTTACGTCGGTGTGCAAATGCTACTGCGCTTTATTTGTATGACAAAAAAAAAAGCGTTCAATACTGTGTCACTTACAGGTTTCTTTGATACTCGACATAATTGGAAGACGAAAATGAAAGCTATGTTACGGATAATTAGAGTGATAGATTCGTTTAAACTAATGATATGTCAATACGTGTACCGATGGATTCGTTTAGTGACAAGTGCAGGAAATTTCCTGGACAATTGAACACGGGGTTATGTTTCTTCCGATCATACAGCATGTACGAAGAGTTTATTTTCACGATTGAAACGATATAACACGTAGGATGAAGAGTTTAACTGGCATGAATCATCATACATGAACGTGCGGTTGCGGATAACTAATTCTCACTTACAGTTTTGCGTAACTTCGATTTGCGATACGTCTGTCATGTGATATTAGAGTGAAATAGAAGTCGAGTGCAGGGATGTAGTGCGACGGAGAAAGAGAGAAAGAAATAGAGAGAGAGAGAGAGAGAGAGAAAGAGAGGGAGATGGAGAGCGCGAATACACAGAGAGGTAACAATGGTCTTGCTGGAGTAGAGTTACATTACACAGCCTATTCAGGTTGGGCTCTACCACATGCATGTACACGTATTATATATGTCGAATACGCCGAGCAGGTAGTATGGGGGCGAGCGAAACTAAAGCATATTATAACCCAATGTAAACTGCATGGAGAATAGAGACAGAGAGAGAGAGAGAGAGAGAGAGAGAGAGAGAGAGAGAGAGAGGAACTCGGGATAGGCTCGCCTCTACCACGCCACGAAGCACAATGCGTGCTAACAATGAGCTCTGCCTAACTTCAGGAACAGCGAGTGAGTTCCTACGCGCGCAACGTGCATGTACCTACTTCAGCATGTGAATATTTCAATGGCATATATCATTCCTAACCTGATCCATGCGATAGTTACCATATTGCATCTCGAGTCTACGCAAGGGGGAGGCTCGTGGGGTTATTAGATCTATAGGTGGGGGTAATGACTATCTTTACCCGTAATTACCGCCCTTTTACTGATACCATTACCTACCTATACCCGTGAGACGTGTACGCGGTTCGGATAAAAGGTGAATTGTTCGAGAGGGTGAGTTATTTGTATATGGTGGAAAACTGACATCTTGCATAATGTATCATCTGTCGCCGTGTGTAATGAAATTGCCGTTATTATCTACCTTGAGCTTTTCAATATTAATGCTTTCTGGTGTATCGTGGCGAGGATCATTGTACCGCAGACGTTTCAACTTTCCTATTCGTATTGTGCGTTGTGTGCTAAAGTTATCAAAATCCTTAAGCTACTCGCAACCCTGGGAATTTTCAAGACTGTGTATAGGTACTGTTGAATGATGTGAGAGATGAAAAATTTAATACGGTAATAAAATTGACCCATCGATATATCTACGCTGTTTAATAGCACCGAATTGCCAATTTCTTAGCAATGCTATTTAACAATATTGATTGGTGTTTGAAGGTCAAAGTAAACACTTGTTGAATTCTTCTCATGCGAAGCGCTTCCCTCACGAGCGTGCTATAATTCCAATGCAGGCATTTGATGCAACGATAAATCACCAGGATGAACGTGTATAGCTATCTTATCCTTAGTGCTTTCCCGATTTGCACTCTTGCGGATACCATTTTTGTACATTTCGCGAAATTCGCCCACGCTTGTAAAACCCTTCGGATAGTTCCTCGTCGTCTTGAGGTTGCCGGAGGCGAGAAGGCTTCAGCATCTGTGAGGTTAGACTCAGGTTGAAGGCAGCTCGTGACCATATAGTACAATGACAGTTTAGGATAGTTAGTAACCACGTCGAAAGTAGTGCGCGTGGTAGTTGAAGATAGTTAGTATGACCGCGGTAGAATTCGCTTCTATGGTCTACTATGCAGCCTCTCTCTCTCTCTCTCTCTCCCCCGAGAGAGAGAATTGGTAAAGTTTAGTTCTAGTCAGTTGACCTCGTCAGCGCGCGTCCGTTCGACTTGAGCTTTCGAAATCCCTCATGGTTCCGTCAAATTCCTCCGAGACGCAGTGAAGCTCGTTAAATCTCACCGTGGTTGGACAGAATTTGGTTCGGTCAGTCGCTGGTCGATCGCGCGTCACCCGCGAGGGTGACTCGTTGGTCTGCAAGGGTTAACCACGTGAAAACCTATCGGGCGTTACGGAAGGACCTTGGCGGGCATAAATCCGGCTGGCAAACCTCAAGTCGCGTGATCGGACACTGTGCGGATATGATTGTACACGTACGCCGCTAATTAATTTACGTACGGCTCATGTTTGAACGAGTTATTGTGCACCGGGCAATAAAATCCTCTGATCGTCGAGCGGAGTCATCATGGACGCATCGCTTCGGTAGGGCGTTGCCGTTTTGCCTTCGGCTTTGAACGGAGCGACTTTAGCGATTCCCTCGTGCTTGAACACTTTGTTACGTGCGTCGCGTCGATGGTGGTGTTTCATACGATTGCCAGAAACTCCTCAGCCGCTGTACGACATCGAGAGTTCCTTATTAGCTCTTGGAGAATCACTGATCATATGAGTTGCGAAAGTAACAGGAGGAAATTATCGTGACGTTGGGAGAGGAGGATATATGTATAACCGCAAACAACTCGGGTGATTAAATCTGTTTACCGAATTTGTGGTAGTTACAGGCATTTTGCTACGCACGAGCTTTCCGAGAAGCTTCCTAATGAAACGGAATATAATTAATATCCTAATTGGTAGATTGTTAATTAAATAGTCAATTTCCGGAACTGGAATTCGAGACCGTTTATGGCAGGTGATATTGGGAAAGGGGTGTATCGCTTCAACGAGACAAGGTATTCGATCGATATAAAATCGCTCGTACTTATATTTCAGCAAACTAGGCTTATGCATTGGAACGTGTGCAAACATTTAACAATCGCGGTGAACACAAGTCGTCTTCCTGTTTTAAAAATTTACACTTTCTTACCTCTCTGACTTCCACAATAAAAGTCTAACTTGAGTAGGATTTCATGTTTTTCACTGAAACCGCGTACCTACGTTACTCTGAAAACTAAAAAGCGAGAATCTTTTGTATTGCCTGAAAATTACAGTATCTACACTAAACTTTGATCCGATACGTTAATATCACAAATACAACGTGAATAAAACGCCGACCTTCGTCGGTACAAGGTGTGTATAAAGAGTTCTAACTACCGGATGATCGTATATAAACGTCGAACGAACTACGGCAGGGTCGACGAGATGTCGCGAGCAATAGATGGCAATTTAGACGACACCAGGGTGTGTCATTCACACTTGCGCTTAGCCAGGCACGCGTGGTCTCTTTCACGCCCATAACCTCAGCTTTCTCAATCTCCGATGAAGAGCTACCGGCGGGTCTATAAGCTTTAGATAGAAACGGTCACGTGACCGAAACTCCCGCGCAGCGGGGAACTAGGTGTATAAATTTTTCATTTCATCCTCTCGATGTAGCGAAGCAGCGTGGATTAGCATAATCTTCCAATTTACCTTTAACGTTCTTACCCGCCACCCCATCGTATCACCTGCGAAATAACCCCGTCTACATACATACATATGCATAGTCGCCGCCGCGTCGGGCGTATTCTGCATTCCCTTGCGAACGCGTACATGCTGAGGCTTTCTAAGCTACACGAGATATCTTTGTCCCTGGTACACAAAGCGGAGCCCTTGGCATAAATATCCACGACCTTTTTTTCCGAATCCATCGTTATTTTGATCCTCCGGAGGAAAGAGGGCCGCTACCCTTAGCCACTGTAGAATAAAGAAACAATCGTCGCCGCAGGTGTAGCTGCTTGGAACTTGTTGATCGTGACGATTCGTCTCGATGAATCAACTTGGCGCTATCGCACGAACGATTAGTCATTACCGGATGATGAACAATTGGAGTCTGAGCACTGCCGACCGATGCTCCTGCTGCATTCTCACGCGGGTAATGGCCCACTGACCGAAGTATGCTTGACCGCGGAATGCGATTAAGCCAAATGAGGCTGAATTAACTGATGACTCTTATTGGGCAGAGCCCTGCAGGCGGTACCGATAATTGTGTAATCTAAATGACCCTTGCGCTGTAGGTATTATTTTCACCAGCAATTATAACGCACTGGCGCGAACGCCGCGCTTCGGTGGTGGATAAAAAATTTAGAACCATATTGTACGCGCGACTTTTCTTAGGTATAAGCTTTTTCTTCTTTCGTGCTTGAGGAAGAAATTTAGAAGTCCCTGTCACGTCTGTAGACACAGAGGGTAACTTCGGCCTGGTTCTTTAATGCTGTATTATTAATTTATATATTCTTCTGTGGAATGAAAAAGGACGCAGCTGTAGGTGAAGGTTGAAAGGAGGTTGGTGAAATAAATGCTAATACGATATAATTTACGAATTAAAATGATCTTTGAAGAGGAACGCGGGTTTGCGATGCTTTTATCAAAACGCGTTCGTGCAAAAAAACGTGAAATGAATATTTTAAACGTATCGTCGGCGTTGTGAAAAAAAAAAAATTCTTCAAATATTACTCTCCCGGAGGTTTACATAAATAATTTTCATTTGGTTGACCCCGAGTCGTGCCGTCGTATCTTTGAGTTGATTTTTAAATCCATATCCAGGTTCCGTTCCTCCTATTTCCTGTTATCACATTCCACGATTCAACTTGAATATGAGATCAATCTATCATTCCGTGGAATTTTCTTTACATAAATAAATGAAAAAATGACGATGAATTTCTCCGGAAAGGAGAGGAATTAAAAAAAAAAATCAATGGTTAGATATAACAGAAATATGAAGTGGGCGTGACACTAAAGAATAACATTCGCTCGGCATCGCGATTGAAAGACTTTATATCCCTCTCTGTGCTCTTTTGTGGAAAAACTATAGACATACACCGTGAATTTTTGGTTGCTTGAACACGTACACAGATTGTACAGGAATTAAAACCGCCAACCTAACATTCGCAACCATGAATCGGGATGCCCATAACTCGTCAACGGCGGACGGGCGTCACGTAAGACGTTAAAAACCATTTCCTTCTGTAATGGTTGGCAGCAGCTTGCAGCGCACATTGAGCTACGTTTACTCGCCTAAGATCTGTGCATTTGTCGACGCATGCGCTCTCGATCTTCCCTGTTCACCATAAATTCACGGTATATATATATATATATATATATATATATATATATATATATATATATGCATATGCGTTATATGTATACATATACCCGTGACGTGAGTGTATTCCAAGTTTTAAATGGAAAAATGTCATTTATATGTAAATCGCGGGGTTTGTCGAATGGTATTAGCATGAAATCGATTCGTTGTACCTAATCGATCAGGCTGAAATTATTCGCGACGGTTTTTCCCGGGGCGATTCAAATGCCACCGTAGGAAGCCGCGACGTTCCGATGAAATATGATTCCGGGGCATAATATACCTGCACAAGCCTTTGATCGATGCAACGACACGCACACAATTAGGGGACAGGCGAACGAGCCACGGTAAATCGCTTAATATATTTTTCGCCTTGCAACAAGTGTCACGCGGCACGTTTCCGTCAAAATCTCATTCTCTCTTTCCTTCTCACGTTCCTTTTCCCCGCGGATATCGCCAAAGCAGAGAACCCCGGCTCCGTTTTCCCTTATAGCTACGGATGCAGCGCTGCAACGTGGCTGCGCTTTGCGGTGTCTTTTTCTCTCGGCAGTCTCTGTGGCTGCGGTTAGCGAGGAATTGTTGCCCGGGATAATTGTTGGTTATAAAAAGGATTTAAATTCGTTTAATCAACTAAGCCTCGCCGCTTAAGCCGCGGTAATTAAGCCCGCGGCTAATCCTCTACACGGAGGTTTCCCTCCACGCTGCATCGCATCCAGCTGGTCTAGTGCACCGGAGGTGTCGGTCTCTGGGAGTGTGCCTGGACCAACCACTTCCCCGTGATTCTGTCATGCAGCTCGGTAATCCAGCCTGACATAAACGCAACTACCGTCGCTTACTACCCGTTGAAATCATCGCCGATCCCTTAATACTCAGTTCGTATCTATGTCCCTATATCTCGTACGGAGTTGACAAGAGTTGACAATAATATTCAAGGGGGGTTGATTATTCTGGAATATACTCTCTGCACTTTTGATCAGCCGTTAAAGTTCGAAATTGCTTTTACTTCGTCTGACACTCTTATAGGTGTAAAGAATTGCTCGCTAGGCGCAGAGACGTCCATCGAACAGTCTACAAATCTATTCGCGTGTTCCTAACTTCATGAAATATTCACTTACAGCGTACAGGTGTATTTATTTTCGTTTCGTTTAGTCCCGGGATTTTCTCCCAGGCTATTTTTCCGCTCAGTAGAAAATACTGTACAACGTGGTTTGTCATTTTCGAGTAAATTACGTTTGTCTTTAATATACGGCGGTGCAGAAGCGCCGGAGGGTCAATGGCGAGGCTGTTAAACGTAAAGCGATGAGAAAGAAGATGATTTTCCCTCGAAAGAAACTTCGGTTGATAAAAAATTATTCATGTGGCGTGTGGCACAGTCGGATATGCAACTCGTAGTCGCAGTACGTATTTGACAATAGTGCAGCCGTGCATGTATAATACCGGTTGCATTTACCAGACACCAATGTATTTTATACGGGCACTAAGCCTGGAGAGTTGGTCAGGCATTTAACAGCAGGGAGTTAATGAAACTCTTTACGAGTCTAGACTACAGCTCCACCTCCACCCCGAGTTGGGTATGCTGGAGTCGGCGAGTAGGAATGTGTGAAGGTACCTCGAGACGCGTATTCGCTTTGCGGAATAGTCGGTCTCACAATGATTATGGATATCTGGAGGGTCTTTTATACAGCTCGCTAACCATCCATCAAATTTCATCCCAAGTATGTGCCGCTTGGTTGATAAAATATGCAGGTACACCTCGGTTCGTTGAAGCCTTGCTCGGTTTGGTGAAACTAAGCGTACCTTTACTGCAGTGGCTTCTTCACTTCATTGTATAAAATTGAATTTCATTTAATGCTGGAGCTTGTACGTGGATTGTGATGCAAATGATCAATGCTCAGATGAAAAAATTTGATGTATCGAATCGGAAACATCGCTATTTCCTTCCCTTTTTGCAAAATGCCATGTATGTTGAAATCGTAGTGGTTCTTTTTGTCGTGTTCCCTGTGTCGAGTACTTTTTCCTTTTACACGTGTTGTGTCAATCGTGCGTTTCAAACAGTAAATCTATTCTAACGAGATCAAGTACAACGAGTTTGCGTCCGTTTTCTGAACCCGCGAATTTGATATGCCTGCAATTACGGACTGGCGTGCGGTTCAGCTTCGTTGGGTATACATATTACGGTATTATGATGTTTGCATCGGTTTCACGCCACTCCTGACAGGCGGCTTGGAAAACATAATATCCGTTGCTCACACACCGTGGAGCTTGTAGCTTCGTTCGGCGAAGGCAACCGATCTTGTTGTATTGTTAGTATCACCAATGAAAATATCTGTAACCTGAATCCGGACGATTAATACGTTGACCAGGAATCTGATTCGACGGTTGTATACAAAACTAGGTCCATGATCTGAAACGTATGAACAGTATTAAATTGTGTTAGACTACGCTAAGTTTCGAATGCAAAAAATGGCAACGCAAAATAGGAGAGGCTGTAGGTAGACAATGGGAAGCGGGCAGGAAATCCTCGGACGAAAAGCAGTGGTGCAAACCGGGAGGAAGCGAATTGAGGCTCCGGTACGGACAATCCAAGGCACGGTTCGAAGGAGGAAACTCTAGCTCGAGGCTTCCGTCTCACGTTTCAATGCTCACACCGCCTGCAATATGCTCCTAAAGTACGGGCAGTGTCTTAAAGTTACACAAAAGTGCTTCTCGGGTGTTCTGCCTTCCAAGAAGGAAAAAAAAGAAACCAAAAGAAAAAAGACGAAGGCTGGAAAATCTAAGAAGGAAAGACAGCGAGAGAGAGAGGGGCGGGGGGGGAGAGAGAAATTAGTCAAGGTCTGTAACGTATTGCCTTCTCCAAATTATCTTATTCCGCGCGAAATTATTGCCCGTTATGAGAAGAATATAACTGTCGGGAATGATGATACGGAAAATTAAGAACTGCATCTAGTTCTAGAGACAAGTTTTTACGGGCCATGGGGGTGGGGGGGTAATTCCGACGAATATCATCTCTCGGAGTCGAAGGTCCTCGACTGCATTTTAGTACCCTTACGTTACCATCTTCGTTCTCATCGCATTATGCCCTCATGGGCATTATGTCTGTACCTCGAAGACCTCGAAAAGCGAATACCTAGTCCAACCATCCGCTGATTATCCAGCCGTGGCTGCCAGCAATACGTATGTTATCCTCTCCTTCCCTCTCTTCCTGGCGGGGCTGGCGGACTTACTTGCCAGGGGAGCCGTCATTTCGCCCGGTCTTTCAAGATGAGAAGGCCTCACGAGCCGCTTAATTAGCTGGAAGTTATCGGATGAGAGTCAAGTAGGTATCGACTATGGGGTTGTGTAGGTGAACGTACACCGTGCTGCAGGAACCGTTTATTGATCGCGTCTCTCGTCGGAATTGTTATTTATAGAGATTTTATATAATCATCTGTATAACGGGGCGCCGCGCCCTAAAGAATCGAAGAATTGTCACTGCCGAAACGGACGCGAAGCAGAGGAAAAAGTGCAGCAGTACCCGCGGTCGTGCCTTAATCTACAGTCGACGTTTCATCTCTGATTTTCCTTTACTTGTTCTTGTATTGCGGAAACAGAAGGAAGGGGCGTATTTTTCACCATCAGTTAAGCTCGGGCTTAGAGTGCTTTCACGGCTCGTCCGTGTCGCCGGGCTTGCGCTGCATAAATTGAAAAGACGTCTGTTGAGGTAAAACAGGGCAGGTATATACGAATATTACTTGATATACATTACACGCCTGTCGGTATATCGCCTCGGAATAACAAAGAGCGCCTCACGCAGCTGTAAAATAAATTCACTTTCCCACGATCTTTCCTGTAATTTTATTTCTCGCTGCTTATTCCCTCCACGCGGAGGAAAACCCTGGTAGCTTTTAAATTTTTATTTTTACTCAACTCGGAGTACGGTTATTATTATTTTTTAACCGTATTGGAGAAAAAAGTAAATACTACCCGAAACGTGCATGCGATTTTATAAATCTCAAGTTCGATACGATATCTAGGTACCTAACGCGATAATCGTCGTTGGCATTCGTTTATTCATGACTTGCAGCTTCTTCATTGTCGTTTCTGATAATGAGTTGTACCGTACATTTTTCCGACTACATAATCGCTTCTTATTTATGCATTCCACCGTTTTTATTTTTACGGCGTTGTCCCCCGACATCATTCTTGCGAGAAACAAATTAGTTTCGTTTGCTCTGCAGGTTTGCTGAAACAGATCGAATTGTATCCTAGAATATTCAACGATCTTCACTCAGCTCCCTGAACCGTTTTTCCGACTACCAAAACGTCGATAACTCGTGGGTCAAGTGAGTTTTACAAAAAGCTAAACAATTCCTGCCGTTACAATTCATTTGTCCTTCATTTAAATTTAATGAATTTTATGATTGGGTTATTCCCACGCTGCAATAAAAGTTAGACTTGTTTTTACGCAAGATTTATACGCAGATTTTATCATCGTTGAATTTTCCATCGCACGGCAGGTTCTTCGACATTGTGTGAAAGGAGACACTTGAAATGGGAAGAAAGTAGCGCGCAGGTGGTGCAAGTGCCAATTTTGCATTGAAATAAGGTATGAAATCGTTTCGCCAACTCCTTTTGCGAAAAGTGAATAATCTCCGCGTTGCAGGAATAGCGAGACAGGTACAGGAAATAAGTGATATTCACGGAAATAGGAAGTGTAAAATGAGTTGCCACATCGGTAGAAACGGTTATCGTCGAAGCTTCGGACGCAGTTCGAAAAGCTCCTATTACACGCAGTTGTTTCCCGCTCCGTGAATTAATCTCGACGACGTACTTATTTCCACTTGAATATTTTTCACGCCGAAGGCGTTTCTCCGAGAAACTGTTTGACGATGCGACCAACGTGAAAAGCCCGGAAAATGTTATTTTCTCAGGCCGCGTTCCAATTCCGCGACAGCATTTGTCGCGACGACGTGTAGGGCTTGCGATAAATCCGCGAGAAAAGGAGATATGGATTTCGAATTGGGACAACAAAGTGACGAGGGATTTCTGGGCCGCAGGTCCCCGGAGACGGACAGATCATCGTTATGGAAAGCGTCGGACCGGAAATCCTGCCAGAGGACCGGGTGACTCGCGGAGCGGAACGACGAGCCTCCGTGGGCTTAATTCAAAAGACAACTAAGCCGAAAGAAGGAAGGGGAGCGGAGGAGAGGGTTAAAGAGTCCTCCTCCCCTGCCATTTAACCAAAGGTCAAAGCTCGCCGTCGCGACGCGGCGCCTCGACGCTGTTCGCGTTATCTCGCACGTCTCAAGAGCCGTTCTGCACTCACCGCAGAGAAGATTCGCCTCCGAAGTAGCGATGGAGCCGCCCAGCTTCGCCGGACGGTTTTATCCGCCCACGTCTAGACCCCGAATTTCAACTTTGATGAGCTCAACCTCCGGGACTTTCTCCACCCTGTTTCGTTTTGCGCCTTGACTGCGGAGCGTTTGTTTAACCCAGCCTCCCTTCCTCCCTTTCTTTCTTCCTTCCTTCCTTCCTTCCTTCCTTCCTGCCTTCCTCCCTCCCTCCTTTCTTTCCCTCGCCTGTACTACCTTCTACCGAAAAATGAAATCGAAAAAGAAAAACCCTTCCCGCTACGGCAGCAGCCAAATTCTATTTCTGGATGTCCTTGACTGCCGCTTTGGACCTCCTCTGCAGGCACTGCGTGTAAACCCAACGTCAACTTTCCACTCTCCTTTATACTTACAACCCGCTGCCGGCTGACGCACGTTGTCCCACTCAAGGTTTCGTTTGAAGGTTGGGGGAAAGGGGACTCGCTCTTTCCTTATTTGTTTAATATCTCGCTATGGAACATCGCGGAGAACCAGATTCTTCGACGATATTCGAGGGTCTTGAATCACCAACTTCGAAACTTTGATTTGATTTGATTTCATTTCATTTCACCCAGCTGATTGCTCGATTTCGTAGAACTTGGATATCTTTCCCTCCACCTTCGATTCCACGTATTTTTCAAATTCAGTCATCACTTGTCAAACTTATGTTCATGTTATTTACTTCCTTAATTTGCCATTTGCATACAACGAGACGTCAATTTATTTTTTTCTTAGTCCGTATAATGGCGAAATCTTTTTTATAATGATACTTTTAATCCACGTTTCCTTGTGATAGTTACGAATTAAAAAGTAACATCACGCCCGTTCCACTATATGCTTCTAGTACATTTCAGAAGTTTAACATATGTTATTCCTTTTTGTTCTAGGTGAGTGCCGTTTATTTAAGAGCCTGTATCGTGGAGTATTTCCCGTGAAGTGAGACGACTCGTGAGTATAATATTCCATCACAGCGTGTATCGAATGCATTATTCTGACAGAAAGTGGGTATAAAGTGCACCGTACGGAGAAGTTTGTTTAAAGTTTCAAAATTCAGTGCATTGAAATATCTCGGTCAATATAATCACGCAGGTGATCAACGTCTTTAATATTCAGCTGTTTGCTTTTCGGCGCTAACCAACACCGGCTGTTGCATAATATGTAACTTCCGAAATTGAGATAATAATACCTCGGGTTTTGCGTGAACCAACGAACGGAGGAAGCAAACCAGCACGATAAAACCACCCTGTTGTTTAAGATTCAATCCATATTTTATGCTTTCCATCGCAATTTTTGTTTTTCCTACTCTGTTCCTAACATTAAGTACGTAGATGAAATATATATGGGTCACCGAAAGTATAGGATTCGTATCTTCGAAATAATTTCTCTAAAACGAGAGGTGACTTTTATGCAAAGCTTGGATGCATCGTATTATATACGGATATGTAATACTTTATGCTGAAATATTTGCTGTCGTTGCGGAGATTCGTCGGCCTAAAATCGATCATTCTTATTCCGGCATAGTCGAATTACACTCGTAAGCCTTCACCAAGATCTCTTGCAAAATACTAAAATCGAAAAAAATAAAACAGTCGTATATTCAAACCCTGAGATATTGGATTCATCGTTGCAAGACAATTCAAAATAATAATACAGTGAGTTGATTCGATTTCACTTGACGATTACTAATTTTATTAACAAAAAAATCTTTTCCATAAAGTCACCGCAAGTCATTCTTATTTTTCTTGTCTTCGGTCGTCGATTTAATAATGGTATTCAATCATCATAATCAATATTGGTGCAGTGTTGTAAAATTAAATGTATGCGACGATTCCAATGCGATGAAAAAAAGTCTCTTTCAGTCCAGAAGATCTCTACTTGTAGAACATAATAATCCTCCGAATGAAATGAACAATCGTATAGTGAAATCGAATCATTCCACTGAATTGATAACCATTCTTCACACGATTCGAAACGAAGCATCGACATAAACTTTTGTTTTTTGTTTTCAATGTTTCCAATGTTTCCTGCTTTTGTATATTTTAAAGAGATCTTCGTAGCTTGCGGATAAAATGATTGAATAAATACTCAATGCACAACTGCTTCGCAAATAAAACTATTTAAAAAGCTGAAAATTACCATCGACCTTTGTCGATCCAAGCCCCTTTAATCGTCTGTGGTGCAGATGGGTTTTTTTTTTTTTTCTTGTTTCCCATACAAACCGCCACGTATTGTCCGCAGTCTTACCATACCCATCGCGTTTTGCCAGTCCCTTGGAATCCTTAGCAGACCCCGAAAGAGTCAGTCTCCTTTTGACGCAGCGGGAAGCCGTTCTATTAGCCCGGTACAGCTTTACTTTCTTTTTCCCCCCCCGTCTCCGCCTCACGCCGTGGCCTCTCTCTTCACCCTCCCTTTTTTCTTGCCAGACGCTATCCAAACGCACGTTTTCGCGGCGGTGGCGTCGCGACGCCTGGCGGCTGGCGAGACGCTCTGGCGGCGCTCGATTGCTCGCGTCGCTTCGCCACACGTATACATATACAGAGGATACGAGAGACCTCGGCGCTTCCCATTTCGCAGAGACACGTCCGACGCGCGTCTTATACGTGTTTCTCATTACGCCCCGCCGAGATATAGTAGAGCGAAAAAAATCTCTCTATGGATTTGTCGATTGGCTTGTACCAATGTCTCGTTACGTCGACGAACCTGGTGGTCGATGTCAAGGGTCTCATCCCTCTCCTCCTGGATGCTTCAGCGACGCTCTTGTCGGCGGATATTGTACTTGGCGGAAACTCGAGCGGAGTACTTTGTGGTTTCGTTTCTTGATCAAGGATCGTTGACGAAGTTTTCAAGATCCCTGCACCATCTTTTGTTGTTCATTCTTTGCCGTACGATTTTGTCTGCGAGTTTAAACCGTGGCCGTCCGACTTGGACAAGGTTGACGCGAGCCTTTGACTTTGCTGTACGAAGTTCAGGTTCAGCGTCTTTGAGTCGGCGCATTGAAAGCTTTCGATGTTTTTTTAGACTCGCCTGGAAATGTATCAAGAATCCTTAAATCTTGGAATACCGACGAAATGAGGGTAGCCGGCTGGGCATTTTTACCTTTCTTGACAAGTCAATTCTTCGGTGTATAGAAACAAATCTTGTCGCTATTAAAATTGAGAAGCCCGTGGATTACGGACAAGTGAGTGAAAAAAATTTGATAAACTGTAAAATGATTTTTGACGTAAATTTTCATGTCGAACAGGTATTCGGTAGAAATCTGTCTGCATCATTTTTCATATTGGCTGATGCAGGAAAACTTGGCAGCACGTGTTCAAAATACCCAAAAAAAGTGTTACATACATGTTTTCCGGATTAAGGCTGACCACACTTTTGAGGTATTTTGAACATCTGCAGCCAAGTTTTTCTTCGTCAGCTAATCTGGAAACTTTTTCAGACAGATTATATCTTTGCGTAAATTCATGTTTGTGACAATTAATTCAAAAATCTGAGATTTCGAAAATGCACAAACGTCTCTGAAATCCTTCACGATGTAACTTGAGATTAAAATTAGATTCGATCGAAAATATCGTTCCATCGCGTTCACAAGAAATTTCGCTCGTATATACTTAATCTTCTCAAGTGAAATACATATTATACATTTTTATTCAGATTGCGTGACGAGAATCAGTAACACGGCTCATACATCATACATATTTCATGTTGTTCCCGTTGATCGGCATCTGGCTTTACATAGAGAACAAAAGTCAGCCTCTGCGTAATGTTGTGATAATCGCAAAAATATACATGTACATGCGTATATATGAGACTTCGTAAATCGATACTCAAAAGGCACGAAGAACTTGTCGCGTATTTTGCATGCACATTCTCTTGTCATTGGACGATGGGTCTACGGTTATACGTGTACGTATCATGCGCAAGTCGAACAATATCCAATTTCGCAAGCTTGTTCTCTTCACATGCCAAGTATTAGGGGGGGTTTAATATCGTTCGCTAACCTCTTTTAACCTGACTTGGAAATTCTAAACCAGGATCCAATGGACTTTATCCCCTGTTATCACGATTGCGCAACTTCCAGTATCCTCTCGCAAAGGGACTTGCGTTATATTTTCTCATTCGAAACTCACCGGCAGTTTTCGTTATCGCGCCACTCGTGCGCACGAACTTGAAATTACTATACACAAATTAGTAGGATGACGTTTGGCGTAACAGAATGGTAGTACTACGTTAGCTGAATACCTAATATACAAATTTTCAGTATTTTGAATAATTTTGCTGCTAATTATCATCTATACGTGTTGTTTTATGCACATGGATGGTGAAAGCGCGGCGTAAGTTTGTTCCCTCTTCAACGGCACTGTTGGAAAACGACGACGATGAAGTTGATTTTCTACTAAAAATTGCAGAGGATACGACGGTTATATTTGACTAATTCTTAGAATGAAAGCAATGACGCTGGAATAATAAGGTGGAGACTCTGAAAAACAGTGTTAAAAAATATCAGAATGATCTGCATACTGTATACTGTCCGTCGAAAACTGTAAAGGATGGGGATGAGGGTTACAACTTGGAAGGATCGATATTTGGAATGACCGATGTATTAAAGTTTCCAGTATGCGAAAATAAAATAAAAAATGACGAATTGTTCGAAATCATGGTTTTTGATAGCGTCACTGATTAGCAGTCATTCTGTTCAGTGATACATTCGAAAATCAGCTTAAGCTTTCCAACAATTCGTCTTACATTGTTTTTTTTTTTTTTTTGGCACAGTTTGAAATTTCGATATATCGGCCATGCCAATATTTGACCCTTCGAAGTTTTAACCCTCACCCAAAGAACGTATTTCACTTCGGCACTTTTCGCTGGCGGGATAAGATCGGTGGTTTTTTTTTTTTTTTCTTATCCGCAATCTTGGTGTCCCCATCTCTTTTTCGCTTTCCGGTTTCCCTTAGCGTGGCAATCGGTTCGGTAACTCGATACTCGCTCAGCTCGCGTCCGAAGACAAAAGGGGGTTAGGGAATTTTTCTATGCTTGACGTAAACCGTCTCTGTGGCTGCAAGGGATATAGGTATGTATACCCACACGCGCCTCTTTATGATTTTTCGATGAAACCGTTATACGGCAACATTACTCACCCCGCCGTAACCTGCTGCCCATTTCTCTTCTCTTCCCTTCTCTTCTCTTCTCTTCTGTTCTCTTCCACCGAACCATTATCCTCGTGCGTTTTCTTCTTTCTCGCTCCGCTAGTCGCTAGTGACTTAGGTCGTTGCCCGGATGGATGGGACATCGTCTTGAAAGTTATTTCTTGGAATATAATGGGGCTCATGGGCCGTTTCTTAATATCGCATCACCTTTACCAGCGACAGATGGCCCTAGTCAAAAACACAATACCTTGGGTAACGCGTGCTCCTGATATGACGAAAGAAAATACAAAATGTCGCGGTTACGGAACGAGTCGCTTGTGGGTTGTGTAGGTGACTTGCCATCTTTTTTGCAGACAATTTATGCAGCTGCTTTTCTGCAGGAGCACGTTTAAATCGTTGTATGCTTAACATAACGTCGGAGCAATCAATGTCGGCGACTTACAAGGTCTCTGATTCTATCTATAGAATTCGTCTTCCGGAAACTGCTTTTTTCAAACTGCTGATTGATTCCGCAATTGCTCGTACTAACGGAGGATGCAGGTATGGAGAAACGTGCTTGAAATTTTTATCAATATTTCATACCACCATGTACATGGTTAACCGCCGAACCAGCATGACAGGAATAAAATTTTCCGAAACTTGAGCTGTGGCTGAAAATTTTTCGCCGATAAAAAAAAAAACGTACAAGATTCGCGCGTTTTCTTAGGTGGCAGCTTTTCGTGTATTACGATTTTTTTTCTTTGTTCTCGAGATGATTTTAGGTCGACTCAGTATAAGGGAGTATAAGCAGTGTAACTTATTCCTTCTATTCGAAATGATATTCCTGTATTTTCTCAATAATTGATTGCTATTCAACAACTGATCAGCAGCTTTGAAATTCTCTTTTTACATAAAATTTTATTTCGCTTCAACCGAAGTCTGTAATTTTACACAGTCTGTATAAAATTGTATTGTTAAACATGATGTGCCGAATTAATAAACCGCAAGCGAGATCCGTTCAACGTTTCCGTTCCAATTAGTTTGTAGTTTGCATCATGGGAAGTGGAATTAAAACGCTGTTTTTTTTTTTTTTTATCCCTTGTATAATATCCGTGATCGGAAGTTGTCTCAGTTCACAATTTGTTCCAAAGTACAGGGTTTGACTAGTGAATTGGAAATTGGTACAGCCTAGCTCTTGCCAAATCGGCATCGAAGCGACAATCGCGCGTGACTTGCTTCTCGATCAAGATCCCGCTATTCACTCCTCGCTCGACATTCGACGCAGATTATACAATTAGGAAAAAACGGACGGCGTTAAACCATCAGCGATAGAAAGTGAATAACCGACAATGAGAAAATGCTGAAAAGCTGATGGGGAATAAAATGAGAAATTAAACGTACTTCGCGACGTGTACGTGAAAATTATGTAACGGTATTGGCAAACCGTCAACACTTCGCGATGTCGAATCATATCAAGAAAGTCGAGAACCTGTCGATTTACGGACGTGCATTCAATCTTGATTTCCAATCTTTTCCATCTTCGATTCATTGAACTATGCAGCATGAGCTTCGGCTGTTTACCCGAATGCTAGACGTGGATTTCTGTCGTCAACTCAGCTCGACAGAGTGGAAACTTTACAGCCTCTCAGACTGCAGACTGTCACGAGGACGAATCTATACGGATCATAATTCGCGGTGCGATTTATATTCATTTATTTCATGTATACGCATCTATAGATGACGGCGCTTTCATTCCTCCACCCATCGCAGTAATTGACCTGAAAATATGAATTTAAATGAGAAAATATTTATGCATAGATATAACCCGATGAGGCGTGCCCGAATGAATATTTCAATGGATTATTTTGCAAATATATACCCAATACTTGTTATAATTCTGTCTCGTTTAATCGATAGTTTAACTTTTAAGGCGATACTTTTTATGAAGTCCTATGAATTGAGAGATTCCCGGTAGTTTTATCATTTTATCAGCGATATGATATTTTTCAAAGGGATAATTTTTTATTTGTTGTATTTTCCACCTTCTATTGATACAAATGCGCAGCCTGAATGGATATTACTAATTTTTTTGAAAAATGTTCCTAAAACGATTGTGAAACCTAAATTCTAGTGCTTGAAAATTTGTTCAAACTTTAAAGATGCATCTGCAGCTGGGATGTTTGATTAGAAAACAAAACGGGTTTAGAATTTCTCCAATTTGTTTGTGTTTTAAAAAATTCTGACTTTAGTTACTGTTTCTTTTTCTTTTTTTTTCGAGGTTTTACATGTTATGACAAAAAAATTTTCTCAACCTGCAGTGTATAAATCAATCATACTTTTCTCACATCTTACACCATTACCAATGGAGCAATTTAAATTCTCTGCATCAGTAATTATGTTCATTCTCACAGTTTTTCCGTTCGTAGATTTATCTTGATTCGCGATTTTTTTTTTATAACTATGTATTTGTTGCACGTCTGCGAGAAAATTTTTATTTTTCATTTTCGAGCTGGATTAGGATCGAATTTTCTTCCTTGATTCCGAGTCACATGCGGTCCGAGTTGAATCGTTACTCGGGTCTTACTCGACATTGTGTTCAAGAAAACACTTGGTACGATTAAGCAGCGCGCCAGCAAGGACGACTCGACCCTTGAGGTTGAGAGAAAGAGGGGGAAAGAGAGAAAAAGAGAGAGAGAGAGAGAGAGAGAGATAAAAAAGAGAGAAGAACAGAGCAAGGAGGACTATACAGAACCCGGTACGACAGCCTTAATTAGTTCAGTTCTCCGCTCGGAACAGAAGAAAGGCGGACGTAATCCGGGTGAAATAAGACGTAGGGCAAGGAATTTCTGCAAGGAAATGACTGAGCATTCTTTTCTTTCCTTAAATCTCAACGGCTTGCCTACACACACATATTATATACCTATACGTGTAGTCCACCCGGCTGCAATATCGCAATATTTTTTACAACCTTAGTTGTACAGCGTAGTAAAAAAAAATTGCCCCCCTTCCTGAGACGAGAAGATTGTTTAATTGCGGCGAAGTATCGTTCGGCTTCGTTGTCGTGTATATATTTTTCTTCGTCGTTCGAATTTTTCACCCCAAGCTTTGCATGTTTCACCTATTGCGTATCAAAGTGTCAGCTGAAATATTACACGGTTGTTTTGATCCATATCAAATTTGTTATTACTCACGTGTATCGTTGTGCAGTTGTTGTTTTTTTTTTTTTTTTTGTTATCGAGGTGTAAATAACGCGGGCAGTTCGCACAGTCTTATAAACGACGCTTGCTTGAACAAATATCTCATACGGTTTAATATCTTGAATTTGTCATCCATTTGGGCGATAATCTTACTGACAAGTATACAAATATACTGCTTATAATTCAACTGTTTTATGACTGTATACTTAATGAACTGTGGTAAAAGAAACGCCACCCCTTCATGAATATATACATTATACATATATGACTGATTTTATATTAGATGGTGGTTAGGAATAGGGTCAGATAATAACAGCGTTATCGCTGGAAATGAAACAGTAAAATAGGCCTTACATACAGTACTTTACCAAGTGCTTGTTTCACACTCTTAGAAGAATGAGTTTTCAACTAAAGGATTGACAAGAATGACAAGACGTGTGACAATCGGTGAAGGTGAACGAAGTGGAAAAGAAACTCTTTTTTCCGTTGCAATGAATAAAAAGCCAGGAAAATTTTGCTGTTGTTTGACCGTTAAAAATTTCATGTCCAAAATATCGCTGATGTCGCGTCTTACTGAATCTTATACATCGATTATACACGTTGTGAGCTGGGGTGAAGAAAAACCGTAAAAATATTAAACTCTAACATCGAAATCCTCTCACAACCTGTCAGCAAAGTTATAACGTCACTTGGAGTTTGTAAAAATTCTTTAATGTCTTACCTTCATAAACTTGCCGCACGTCGCGCGGCGTTTCATCGAGGTTGAGTAGGTGAGTAAAAACTTGAGAGTGATCTAAAATCGTTTTTAGCGATAACCAATATAGATACCAATATTCCAAATAATTGAAAATCTATCTACAGTTGTTATCGCCTATAAAGATTTTTTATTCCTTCACACGCTCAGACGTCTTGCGTATTTTAGTGAAAATTCGTGCAAACCGTGAATTTTTAAATCGTAAAGTCGAGTTTACACCATGTACGACGATACCGTGGTAGCAATTAATATTTCCAGCTCCTCTTTGCCGAGATTCGATCCTCTGGAGTAATGCTACTTCATCTCCTGAAATTCATTTATACCACCTATCATCATCGCACACTATATTCCTGCAGTGTCGCAATTTCAATTGCTTTCTGGCTCCTGAATTATTAACCCTTACGCTGCACATCGGGGTCAGAATAACCACACGGCATGTTCACCGTAAATTCCATTTCAAAGATATCCAGAATAATCTGATTTGATCCAAGGTAAATAATGAAAGATCATAAAAATCGTTAACTCATTCTTTTACTCAAAAATTCAACTCAACTCACTCAAATAAATACCTTTTCTTCGTCGTGCAGTATCCGTCGCTCCGTCAATTTTCAGCTCAAAATATGGAAAATAAATATTTAGATCTGATTTTTCGACACATAATCCACGAACCTAAGAAATAATCATATTTTAATCTTCCCGCGACGTAATCTTACACCGAAGTTAGCTCAGAATGTTCACGTACCAGGTAAATTTTAGCTTCGCGAAGAATTATGGCTTTTCCTCAGTCGTATTGTTCACCCACTTTTCCTCCATTTCCTGCAAAACATGTCCTTGAGTCTATTCATTGACGACGGTTAAACGACAGGGACGTGCAGATGTGGCAAATTTCACATTTTACAACCCTAACTATCCTACGGAATGGATTTTTTCCATACAAACCGAGTTTAGGATTGGACCTTTTCGTTGCTTCGTTTGCCAGTGTGTTTTCCTTGCACACCCTTTCTGCGAAATATCCTTCCACTCCCCATTTTTTCCACCAGTCAGTACCCAGTTTTTTAACCGACGCCTCCTTCTACGCATCCCCTTTTTCAAAATCAGTCGTGGTAGTATCAAAATTTTTTTACGTATTTCAATATTCAAGCTTTAAGTTCAACATATTATGTGAAAAAAAATCATACTCTTCATTTCAATAACCGTTTTATTCAGTTATTCAATTCGTCAATGCCCTCCAAAAGTAATATTCGTTAAAATTTAATCTGGTAAAAATGGTCTTCTGAAAAAAATAAATAAATAAGCTTTGCGAAGTAGTTTCGAAATTTCAGACAATGACGAGAGATGTCAACGCTGCGGATTACGAGGATGATTTACAAATGCAAGACTCCCTTACGATTTTCTTCGAAAAATAAAATTCGCATGCACATTGCAGATCCATCGGCTGAAATAGTAGTCGGAAAAACTGGTTGTTTATTTGTTCGGCAAATTGCTCGCTGGAGGGAAATAAAACAAGACAAATACGGGTTATTTGTAAAATAAGTCGCACACAAAACGGGGCAATTCGGTACGCCGAGGATCGTCCTCCGCTCTGGCCCCACAGCGTCTATACAGGCGAGGCAGATCAACCGCGACAAGATTTATGTGTGTACAAAGTCCGACGCCACGTAAATGACACCCCTGTCTGGATGCTGGGGGGAAGCGTTACGCCCTCTCTTGTTGCCTCTGCTCTTGCGAGAAATTCGTATTACCCTCGTACTTGGATATAATTGAGGATAGGTATGCTTCTAACGATCGACCATCAAATGGGATTGAGATCTGTTTCGTATGTTTTCTATCTATATTCACATTCTTACGTCTTCGCAAATATGCAGCTTCGACTACTCGGGATGGTATTGAATTCGGTCCGTGTTTCAGATTAGTCATTTCTGTCTACTGCGAAATTTCATCATTTTGAAGTGGGTTTACTTCATCGATATCTGCACCTCAAGCAGGCGTAATCTATCGTTGAATGTAAATTTTTGTTGCGGTAACTAAAAACCGTTTTTATCCGGAGAGTGAAATGAGACGGCTGGTTGATTTTATGGTTGTTAGAACAAGGTAGATGTGCCATGTATGGTCACCTTTACGAAATCCTGTGTTCGTTAGTTTGACTTTTGATCTCTTCAATTCTACGATTCATGTGTGAAATCCTACTTTTAGCGAGTTTTGATCAGGTTTTACGTACTATGTTGGTACACTTTGTAGTTTGAACATTAATGTTGACGTCCGCTTTCAAAGCATGTCTTTACCATTTGTGACCACAACGTCGGATTAAACATAATGAATATTGCCACAACTGGATCAAACGATGACCGCAACTGGTGATCCTTATACGGGTGACCCTAACTGGTACCCACACATTTATCCTACCGAGTACGTACCAAATTCGTTTGAAACATATAATTTAGTCAGTAAATTCGTTCCCTTTATCCCAATCCAAAGTATCCTTTTCGGTCGCGTTCGCAATTGGGTTTAAAGTACTTTGTTTTTAAATTTTACGGTGACACTGGAGAGATTTTCGCATCTCTCTCGCGGGGAATTTTTATGCCATGCTATAGTGCAGCAGTTACGAGGGCGTTGAACGAACGGGAGCCATCGACAGATCCGTCCGTTTTCTCTATCCAGACGAAAAAGTTGCGAGTGTTGGGGAAAGTACTATGCAATAACTTGTCGATTTTATATTCAACGCGGGGATGTAACAAAGGTGAGAAGCTGTTGGCTGTTGGCTGTTGGCTGTTGGCTGTTACCCTCGACAAAAGCCACCCCGTACTTTCCACCTCCGTTGCATTCGCGTCCGTGTGAAATTTACAACAAACACACGGTTGCGCGGCGCCTGGCAGTTTATTCGCAACTTCTTTCATACGTCGGTGTTGGTGCACGGGGTTTTCCTGACGAGTATACATAGAACTGTGTGCATCGAAAGCGGAGGCGGAAGGACGAGCGGTGGCGGGATCAAGCTATATACCTTCGTATCGCTGGGGGATACCGGTGAAAATTCCTTTCAAGGAACTAGCCGGTCTCTGGCCTGGCCTGATTCCAGAAACCATTGAAATCGCGCACCTACCAAACTGCCGGCGATATTCAATGGAACGTAGTTCGTCGTCCTCGACGCGGTTTGGAAAAAGGCCGCGTTCGACGAGCTTCTGCAACACGCGACAGCGAGACAGGAAAAACTCTCGACGGAACGTCGTGGCCGTTGAACGTCCGTCATGGTTCTGACCTCGCCTGGTTACACCGTCGGGTATGCAGAAGCGTGTATAATCAACCCGTTGCCGCTTCTAACGCCTCCCTCGCCTACCCTTGACGCGGAATTATTTCGTCAAGGCTTCCGACTTATCGTCATCGCGTTTCTGTTGTTACAGTGCAACGGGCTCAGACGTTGAGTGTATACCTGTTATTACACACGCGGGAGCAATTTCGTTTCACGTCCGTCAAATGGAATCCGGGCTTAGAGAGACGGCTCCTAGTCAAGTGTAATTACGTCGATCCGCGGGGAGGAGGACCGACGCTCGTGCAACGCGTCAAGTGACGTCAGGCCTATCTGAAAGCACAGATAAGGCGACCACCGACGCTTCACCCTCGCCACTTCGCGATGACGTGTTCATTTCACGTTGTCCGCATGTAATACGTATAACGAGATTTCGCTCCAATGATTATCACCACGATACCGTATTAAAATGGTAAAATTTGACACTCGCCTCACCAGCTGTTGCCCTCACAAGAGCCGAAGCTGTACCTGCTTCCTGCAGTGCTGCCCGCCACGCTAAGCGATTCTTATCGTCGATGAACACTTTCTGAAGTAGTAGGTAGGTACACGCGTTTCGAATACGTTGGTGTCCACAACTGTCTGCATTCAGATTGTGCGTATAGGCAGCTACATTCAAACGCAGTTTAGGTTATTGATTTGGAGAGTGATTATTTGGGTCGTAAATTTGGCGTAGGCTATACTTACTTTTGAAGTTTTCAACTTTCTTTTTGGTTTAAATGTAACAGTAGTTGGAAAAGACATATGGCTGACCCAAAGTTGGAGATTCTGATACCGATGACGTACTTTCGGATCTTCGCGGTACGGGAAGCTTCTCGTATAGTTGATAAAAATGAACCAGATTAAGCGGCTCAACTACTTACTCAAACGATTATAATTATTGGGTTGGTTTCGTTTTTGAGGTGATTCGTGGAGATAGACGTTATCATTTTCAACAAAACGAGAAATGTAGATATCTAACAAGTTGAAGATTGTGAATCAATGTTCATTAATAGTTACCCAGCGGCTTATTATTTATCTTGAATCAAAACTGGAACGAGTTTCCTTCACAATCAAGTTTTACGTGCCAATGACTAGCGATGCAAGTGACAGGAGAAATAAACAATAGTTTTGATTCCAAAAAAATAGTGAGTCACTGGGAAACTATTAATGAACATTACTCTATATCAGTACTCCCATCACTATTCACATAGAATGTCAAGAATCTTGCATTTTGTCTTATAATGACTGTCGATTTTAATACAAAGGAATCCCTCCTTCGCTTTCTCGTAAAGATGCAAATTCGGTACATTAAACGCTGCATCTTCGCGTTGATAATCGTCAGTTGGACGTGTTTCCGTGTGCCAAAACTTTCAGAAAATTCTTTTTCCTTCCCTCCAAATCATAATATAATGTACGCCTGCGTGCCGCTGTATATAGCATAAATCTTTAGTTTTGGCCAAAAGTTATATATATATATATATATATTATATATTACGATAATATATGTATGTACGAGGGACGAATTTGGGGTTCGAGGAAGCGGTCGAGCGACGAAGCGAGTTCTTTCCGGCGCCGCGACGACGGCCTCGCCGAATTATGAAATATAAAAGTGCTTTGAGGGTGTTTCGGTGTCGAGGGTGTTTCTACCCCTCGGCAAGAGCTGACGCGGCATAGCACGAGGCTGGGCATCGTTATCACCCAGGGCACGAATCGTGCTGGTTCCAATATTTCAACCGGTATCAACCGTCCTGATGGCCGTTGCACGTCCCGCGTCCTCCTGCCTTTCGTTATATCCACGTTTTATACACCGTGGTGGACGAATGCGCGTATATGTATAACCTACGCGTGTCTTTATCCCTAATTTAATTCCCGCCCACGTGACACGCACAAAACTCTAACGAACCGAGACTGTAACGCGCATTCTGCGCTGAGTATAATATCGTAAATTGTAACGTGACTCACTGAGCCCAATTAACGGGAAAGCAATGAGACCAGGTATCATATTTGGTGGTTGATACCACGACGTCATTCACGATCCGGTTACCGTCACCATCCCACACTTCTCTGTCATAATATGCTTTGTTATTTTAACGAAATTAAGGCGTATTTTCCTGCCGATTTTCACGCAATTTTCTTTCCTAACACCAAGAGGGAAATTTCTGGGACAAACGGGACGTTGTCGCGAGACTCGGGCGTCAGTCCGTGAAATTATAGAATAATCAGTCTGACAATGAGACCGAGACGACAAAGTAGCAATGCGTTGCTTTGCCGGTTTGCAGGACTCGTCAAGCTGCGGAGGAATCAGTTGATAAAGGATCGGAATGCTTGTTTACCTCGAATTTCTTGATTGTTCGCGATAAACATTCGAAAGAGGTATAATAACGGGGTGCGTGAGGTAATCGAGATTCTAAATGAAATCGAACGTGCTCAACGGCTGTTTCAGCTAGCCACGTAAGTTCAAACTCGCGTGACACATTTGTGCAGGGTGAAAACGCGAAGGGGACGCGTGTACTTGGTAACCTGTGTAATTTTCCCTGATCAACCTCCTTCGAAACCGGAAACAGATGTCTCGATACACATCAATGAACCAAGCCGGAAGTCACGGTGATATACCGAGCACGTGTTAATGCGGTTGTTTATTAACGTCTGCTGACAATTGAAATTGTATCCTGTGAAATTATCTTTGCTCTAATTTCACCCACTAACAGAAATATTTCAACCAAACTTCAGAGCGGTATTCAACTGAATAATAACAATTGCCACCAAATGTCACTGGGCGATCAACGGTATAATTACATATACGTTCCTACCGTTTTATTTTCTTTCAGCTGAAAGTATTGCCTGAACTGCTACTTTAACCGGTTTTTTCAGTCACCTATTGCCGATAATTTTGTCGATTTTGTTACGGTTCGTACAGTGTGAATAATAACTGTCAGCAATTTGAATGATCGGTCAGGGTTTGGTAGAATTAAGTGTATATCGACCGTCAGTTCAAGTACCAATAAATTTCGACGGAGCTATAAGTCACTTATACTTTCAACATCAACGTACAGTGTAATCGAAGAGAATGAATATGTAATGAAGGTTTTTCGCGAAATGGTCGTAGATTCATAACTTATATTTCCGACTTGGGTATAGACGAGTAGTGGGCAGGAAACTTCCGCCAGTACGACGACCCTTAGTTACACCTAACTATATTGTATCATTAATCACTGTATAGCAGGTAAAAGGGAAGGTGTAGCTTTTGCCGTGTGAAGAAGGGTGGCCTCGCGTTTCGATTTACCAGGGAATAGGCAGAAGGGAAGTCGTAACTTGTAATTAGTTTCAAGCTTATTTTTTTTTTAGGTTACTTGCTCCAATTAAAAGCAACCCACCTAGTCGTTTCGTCATTGTCAATGTCGAGTAATTGTTCTGTGAAGTAATGTTCACGAACAGGTTCCCAGTGGCTAACTGTTTTTTTTTTTTATTTATTTTTTTTCGGAATCAAAACTGGTACAAGTTTCCTTTCTATGGAAATTTTATGTATCAATGACTAGTGACGCAATTGACCATGGACAGGAGAAATAAACGATACCACGATCGTAGACACACAAAATTTTCGTAGAAAGAAAGCTTGTTTCGGATTTGATTGAATAAAAAAAAAAAAAAAATAGTAACCCAAGGAAAACTCATTAAAGGACATTTCTGTACGTACATTTAAACGTTCTCGAACAGTGTGAAATTTTTTTTTTTCATCGCTGCGGGTTTATTGTTCGATTAAATCTTCCTCGACGTAATTAAGTTTCACAGGATTTTTTCTAATCAACTTTTTTTTACGATTCGACGAGCTTGATTGCCGCGAGAGAAGGAAAAGGGTGAGCTCTTTACTCTCGTTTTGGACAATTTTGAGCGCCCTTGAGCCACCGGCTACATTCAAACGACCTGAATTATCTGTTAATTTGACGTAAGTTCGCCACCTTTTTTTTTAACCCTGCAGGGAACTTCATTTGAGGGAGGGCAACAGGTTCGCTCAAGAAATTTTATAATGAATTTCAAACACACATACACTCGTTTTCGTTGATTGCAAATTTATACAGGCCAGAAACGAACTCCGGGTTAATTCCTTACGATTCATAATCCGAGTAATGATTAATTACCGCGTACGTTGTAATACATGGACGAAATTTTTGAACTCTTGATAAGGTAGAAAACGTGTCAACGTTCATGTTGCTTTTGAGCTGGTATTTCGAGTGTCCGAAGGATGAATGTCGAGGAAACGAGCAGGGATGAAAACTGACTTGCCAAATGAGGAATGCAATATGACATCTTTACTGCAAAGGTATTTAATCAGGCTGCAACGCCTTCCTGTTATTCGAGTGCTAAATATTTGAGCGCTCTCCCTCTCTCTCTCTCCCTCTCTCTCTCTTTCTCTCTCTTTGCGTAGTGCACCCGTTTTTCACTCCGAATTTCTCTTCTCCCTGCAGCACGTCGGCGCTTCAACCCCTCATTTTATTTTCCCCAGTATAAATCATCCTCAAAGTTATATTAACAATATATCATAGTTGCGAAGCTCGCCGGTTGCTTCCTTGCGCCTTGCAACGAGAAAGTACTAGACGCCCTTCGTGGCCGCGTCTTTTCTTACCTTGCATTACCTCCTAACTCAACCCTCGTCCCATCCCCCTAGCACCGTCCCTTTTTCACCGCAACACGGTATAACCTAACTTGCAGCAAACCGAATCCCCGACCTCGTCTTCCATTCGCCAAGCTGCAGTCGCACAAAACCCGACACTCTAGGAAACCAGAGGCGTGTACGGACCAACGGAATATCTACTCGCGGAAAATGAAACATTACGCGGAATGACAAATTGCCGGGAATTGCATTACTTAGGTACATTACCACTTCTCGTTTTCTACCTTCTCTTTCTATACCCCTACTTGGATATTATTATTTTGTTTCTTTCGAGCGCGGAGCGAAGGATATTTACTTTCAAGTTTATTGCATTATGTGAACTTTTTCTTGGAGTACTGCCATAGGATCAAGTACGTCGGGGGGTATATAAAAAATATTCCCTACTTTCTAGAGCAACATTTTTGCATCGTATGTATCTATTGTCACCGTGTCGACGCAACAAACCGATAGGTACTTTGATTCGTGTTGAGTTCCTTTCACGATTTTTCCGCTTCACGGAGACATTGTCATCGTACGTAAGAGAGGAAAAGTCTTTCCATTCAAAATAACTTGCATTCAAACCGCACGAGACTCAATTATTGTGGACCGATCGACGTCGATAGCTGCAAACAGCTTTTATTCCTGATAAATGCTCGTCCTGCACCCGCTAACGATAGCCTTGATTTATTTTCCCCGCATTCAGGTTCATCGAAGAGGAGAAAAATTTTTCCTTGTCGGTTAGAATTTACCGTTCACAGTAATCGGATCAGCCGGTGAGGTCAGATTCTTTTCTTTTTTTTTCATTTGTCCGTTTTACCGTTTACGACGCACCGAGGAAGATAGTTATAATATCATGTACAACGGCTGGTTTTCCGGCTTTTCAACCTTCGTTTATCCTCAATTCAAATTTGTAGTTCGATTTAAAACCGTTACGCCTGATCCCGCTTTTCTTTCCCCTCTTGCCCATAAAAAGGCGTATCGTTTCGGAACAGCTCTTACCTACAATCCCCGCGATAGCGGGAGATAAAACACGTAATATTGCAGATGGTACGAGGAGCATTTGAGGGGTTCGAAGTCAGCCGCACTTTACGTTATTCATTTATACTCCCTAATTCACTTTCCATTTCTGTTTGCCGCTCGAGATACTTCCGTCGTGAGACATTTAACATTTATAGAATCACAATTCAGACTTCATTATAACCGCACCAATTTTCATTTTCTAATGACGGTTCATCATCAAATGCATATAGTGTCTCGGGTGTGACAAACTGTAATTATCGACAACGTTGTGAATTTTAACGGCGATTCAATTCGTTTTGCCAATAATGCTCAAAGCTGATATTACTGTCCAAGTTCATCGAGGATTATATGAAAATAGTTGATCCTGTGCAGGCATGACAGAAAGTGGATCAAATCCCGCTAGTTGATTCTTTTTTTTTTTTTATTGACAATGAATGATCCATTCCATTAAACAATCTTGCATCTACGAACAAAAACTCGCTATTTGGTTTTTTTTTTTTTACCACTGACTCTTTTTATCGACATCGTTCGGCAAATGAGTATATGGAAAACGACCGAGGCTGTAGTAGACAATTTATGTATTTGTGGAACTCGTAAATAACAAAACAGCCACATTTACTATTCGTATTAATATTATCGATGCGGGAATGATGTCATGATGTATGATATACGGGTGTGATAATTTACCGAAATATTCCCTCGGGAATTGTGCAAGTTCAAACGTTTCAACCAGTTGTGTACACGGAGTTCTCCTCTCTCATCGGTTTGATGGTAAAAGAGAATAGCTAATTATTAGAGCTTGAGGAAATCTGTCTTGAGACGAGTACAGATGTTCGTGAAACTTCGATTTCAGAAATTCCAAATTTGCTGATCGAATTCGACGGTTGTGGATGCACCCTTTCTTTCTTCATTTTTCTCCTCGTTTTATTGCGCAGTTTGGCGAACGTCGCGACCTGAGACATGATAGAAATATTTTAGGAAAATCTTCGTGAAATATCTGTTTTATTCACTCTGTCGGAAAGTTTCCTGCTGTCCGAGATGTTGGGCCGAGAGGTATAGTACCTAAGATTTGAAGCTTCAAAGTGTAACGAAAAGTGAAGGGTCAAATGGAGGAAAATGAAGGGAGAGAAAAATGAGAGGTTATAAATTTCAGTCTTTTTTTTTAAGAAGCGTCGATCTTCGGAACGTCGTTCCATTTTCTGTGCGACCAGTGTAGGTGTAAGGTCGTCGATATTTCAACTTTTTTTCAGCATCATAAATCGTAATCGCTTTATTATGCTTTCATAAATAATCATAAAAAGTATCGATGACTCATTTTATTCGATCGTAAAAATTGTACAATATCACCTAGATTCTAAATATGTTCATTTTCGTTTTTTGAGATTGAGAAAATACCGAATTCGTGTAACATTATTTTCTTAAAATCGTGCCAACTTCACGTGTCCAATTTCTATATTATTGTTCGGTCCTTGAAACATGATTTGATGATTACCTTATCGTCTTTAACGAAACAAAAAAAAATGGCATGAAATGAACGTTCTAATCTTTTCCGATTGTCAGAAACATTCGTAATAAATTGAAAAATATGTATCCCACCTGGAGATTTTCGTTTCGTCATCTATAGGAATCATCTGATCGAATTCGGAAATCGCAGTTTGCTTTTATAACAGTGCAGTGATTCCAACATTTTGTAACTCACTTTTTTGCACCTAGAAGAAGCCGCCTGTGATTGAAAATTAAATTTAACTTATCCTTTTACGAAAAATTAAGTCATGAAAAATTTTCCAATATAATTTCAGGCTTGTAATTCTAACCGCGCTTGACTTGGCCTATCCGAATCAATCGTAGGTATGTAGATTTTATAAGTCGGCAAGAATATGTTCGATATTTATCGGCTTGCCGAAAGAACGTGAGAAGGTCGTTTACGATCTTACGATCTCCATCCTGGCTTGAGGAGCATTCGGCTTAGCGGGTTGTCGAATGCCCGATAAACGCAATACGACTCCATTGTTACCTTCGAAGTTCTTCCCATCGTGCAGCGTGTGTATCCACGGAAATGGGGCGGAAGGCTTACTCAGATCAATTGCGCGAGAGAGTCTTCCCGTAACCCAACTTGAAACTGTGCAGGATTTAGGTTTGTTGAATTTCCCAGCGTTACTGCCGGGAAAAGGGGCGAAAGATATAAATAAAATAAGTGAAAAGGAATAAAGTCCTCGGAGTGATATTTGAGAAGTTTATTAAACGCGTTGTAAGCGTAAGGAACCGACTAGTGATACGTATTTCAGAAGAGAGCGATCTTTGTAGTCTCTCTCACCCTTCGTTCTTGGAAATTCAACCGTTTGCGCAGGAGAATATGTCTTGAAGAATGGCGTTGGATACTTCGTCCAGAAGAAGATCAAGGGAAAAGGTACCGTTGAACCGTGTGTCTTGGAAATTTTCACGAGGAGAGAATCCTTTAACCGAGAAAGAAAATATATCCGGGCAGTGTTACCTTCAAAAGGAATTTCTAGGCTGCGCTTCGACGTTCCTTCGGAACCAATATTGAAATAAATTGTTCGAATAATGGAAGACACGTTTGCTTCGTTAGAGATATGGATCTACGAACCTTTTGAACAATCTTCTTTCTTCATTTTCAATCATGGGTCTGTCTTAATCGTGCCGTCGCTTCCTGACCACTCGGGAAATTGTTTTGCAACTATTTCTCTCAGGTAAGCATCGACAGTTGATCCGTGCTAGCGATGATGCATCTTCCGTATCTGCGTCAGAAACGGAAATTTAAAACACTAGAATGGTACACTTTGATTTCTTCCTCCAGAGTGAAAGACGGCAAATGTACAAAATAATCCATTCATTAAGAGGATGTCACAGCGTTTAGCAACCTGAGCTTGTGAGGTCAAAGTATCCATCAAGAGGAAGAAAAGTGATAAATTTAAGGCTTCCCTTTGCCTGATAGCTCCTTGTTACCCGGTCATGTGAAGCCTGTGTTCTTACCTGTCTCTCTCTCTCTCTCTCTCTCTCTCTCTTGGCCTTTGCTCTTTATGTTTGGCCGCTCTTGATTCTCGTTCTCTCTCTCTCCCTCTCTGGAGATGGCGCCATGTGCTGCAAGGATGATGTATGAGCTCAAGGTAGAGTGTGAAATATCTCTGAGGCAGCGAAGGGCTTGAGCACGCACGCTTCGCCCACCATTATACCTTAGGCTTCACGTGTTTACCACTACTTGAAATCATTTTTCGATCAATACCAAGTGTAGAAATCGTAATCGATACATTCGTAACAATCAATTATATCGTACAACTCTACATAGTTCCAAAATAACAAAGCAGATTTTTTAATCCCGCACCATTGATCTATCGCTCGTTGTGTACTTAATTCATTTCGAGTACTCGCGTTGTATCGATCGAACTTACGAAACGCTGACTGACAGGCAGATATACCTATACAGCTTTTCTGCGTTCTCTGGTAATTAAATCTGGATTTAAACTCGATTTCACGACAAAGCGGATTATTTTTAAATTATCTTTAACCTAAAACCGCTTTGTTCTGGGACGGAAAATTTTTTATACGCTTATTCGATCGTGCGTTGTATAAATTCGAGTTGTACCTACTTCCTCCGCGTGTATCGTTACTTGTTTTTTTTTTTTGACCTCCGTGAACTGAAGGAATTGAAATATTTTTTAATTAAAATTTCACCATTTCAATCATCGCGTACGCTGCTCGATACAAAAATGCAATATTGTATACGTGTTGATAAAATAGAAGAGTTAATTAATAGCGTAAAAAAGTGAAAAACCGCTCCAATTATCAATTTTATGATCCATAAATCTCTAAATATTTGAGATTATTAAATTCTTTCAACTTTATCCATTCGTATCACCAGAATTGATATTATAAAAAATGTCAATGAAAGAATAGTGTCCGCAGGTACACAAATAATACTTTATTTCTACACAGATGCCACTGCCAGGAAAATATTCTAGAGCATTTGACCTGCAAGTTGTTGAACAAAGCCAAAGAAAATAATCAAGTTTGAGTTATTTGTCTTTTTCTTACACCTTGTTTTTTTTTTTTTCTCGATCATATATTTCCCGTTGCTTTTTATTCACTGGCATCATCAAGAGAATTATTATTTCCTCACCGAGGTTGCTCCGTGCCCTTACAATAATAATAATAATGAAATTCCCTGCTGGGAGTCTAGAAATTCTATTCGCAAACTATAATTCGAAGTTTTACTTGATTTGTACGACCATTGTTGTTTGCTTGCATAACGATTGTTCGCAATTTCACAGCTTTTTCCTCTCCTCTCTTGATTCCGGTATTCTTCTCGCTTTTCCTACACCTCTTAACCTTGCTCCCTCCCTTTTCTCTTCTTCTTATTTTCCGCGATATCAATTTTCCAAATAGGTATATGCAGAGTTATTAGGCATCACGGGAACTCGTGCTGAGAAAAATATTGTTTCGAAAATAAACATGCCTTTAAAAATTTTCTCCCGTTTTCCAACGTAACGTGTTCACCCAAAGAAAACAATCGGTTGATTATACACATAAATTAAAGTAGCTTTATCGTACTCTTATTTGGAGGAGAAAAATGTTTCCTCTCCAACACGGCGATTACTGATTATTTTTTTTTTTTTTAATACTAATTGGTGTGAAATATGTCACCTACGAAGTCTACATCAGATTACTTATTAGCTTTAATTATCAAGCACGTGTCAACGTTTGAAAAACTTAATTTTTTCATTTAAAATTCATTCATGGAACAAAATAATTATTCATGTATTCCGAGTTCGAGCGGAGTGAATATTCAAATGCAACGCTCAAGTAAAATTAACCTTAATTAATAATACAGGCTATTTTTTTCCTCCGAGCACCATGAATATAATGTGCAGATATTTAGTCTGTGTACATAATTTTTGGACATTATTCTTATCCTCCTTCTCGATTCACATGGATCCGCACTGTCACAAATTGGAGTCAATTACTTTTCCCGATATAATTGTACCCACTCGTGAAAAAATTTTGCTGACACAGAGGCAAGTAAGTCATTTTGAGCGATGTCTTTTTTTCCCCGTCCCTCTTATGATACATAGGTATACGCACACACGTCGAGTCGTTCTGCCGCTTCGTTTCGCAATAAGAAAGATGGCACGAGGAACTTTGATAAAGAGGAAACGTTGTACAGCTCGCCCTCCTTATATAAATGGGATACTGACCCCACGCCTCGTACATTTTTCTTGCATCTCTAATTGGACGAAGACGAAGTGAGGCCACCACTCTTTTCCCCTGTTGCAGGAATACATCGAATCACGTAACACCCGCTGAGTTCTTATTATTCCGAATTTCCTTGTCCGATAAATTTTCCCTGACACGGATCTGCCGGTTTTCGGTTCTTTCCTGGGCTCAGCCTTTTCATGTAACAAACTTTTGTTAAAACTTAAAAAAAAGAAATACTTCACCAGCTCACCGCGCGAATCTTGATTCTAACTTTGCAGAGACGATCCGTTGTGATCTAAACTGCGAGGCTGAACGAAGGGATTGAAACTAGACTCTTCGTTAAGGTTTCGAACGGCGACCCTTTTTCCACTTGTTCTGATCAAATCGGTTTCAGCTATAATCGTTAAATTTCGCCAGTTCAAAATTTGTGCATTTTTTACAGCTGCTAATGGGAATCTTCCGTGAAATAAAAATCTTATCTCTCTCCATATTTTCCTTTGAATATTTAATCGCGGTTATCGGTCGTGCTGATTGTGCAAAAACTGATGAAACTCAGGATTACTTTGTTGAGATACTCATTCACGTGCACCGAATATATCATGCAGCTGATTCTCGCGAATATATCGCGACGAGTATAAAAAATGTCACCAACAACCGTCGGTATAATATCTCTTCTGCATGTGATGCAAGTAGAGCGCGAAAACCTTGCGACAAGTTATTAATAAAAGTACGAAGCTTTGTTGGACGATGCCAGAATAGTTTTTCACTACCTTATATATATATATATATATATATATATATATATATATGTATATAGATAGTCATACACGTATAATATGTACCTACATTGAGTGACCCGAAGCCAAACTCATACGTACGAACTGCTCTGGCACCGGATGTGGGAAGAGAGAGGGCGCCAACAGGAAGCGGTTCTCTGAACGACCTTCGTCTGCGACGCGGTGTGATTTTCGTGTCTATGTCAGGGCGACGTGTACAATGCGATTATCCCGTGGGTAGGTATTGTTGTTTTTTGCCATTCGAAATACCAGATGGTAAATGAAAGTAACGTGCGTATATTCAAATCGCAAAGAATAGATCTTCTATGTTTAATTGTTTTAACTTTGAACTTTTCCTTTGTTTTATCTTACTACGTTGGAAATAACGAAAAGAAGGAAGGACTTTTTTTTTTCTTTTTTCATTTTTTTTTTTTTTTTTTTGGTCTTTTATTGCACTTCGGTCATGAGTTATTTTTTCTTTCATCCGTGCAACTTCCTAAGGCTTTGCTGAAATTTCTAACATTTCTTGAACAAATTGAACTGGCAAGCCGGATGAGCTGCAGTGATGCAGGTGGATAGCTTCTCTGATAAAAAAAAGTGCTAAAGAAATTTCATCTCGTATATACTTCGACCTTTAATTTCTCCCTCACTTTGCGAAATGGCCGTAAAGAAAATTGAAAAATTCGTAGAATTGCGATGTCAGCGAGCGAAAGCGTCAGACGATGCGAGGAGTGATTCATTCGCTCGCGCGTTCAGTCCAGCAGCTACTTTACAGAAATTACATAGTTAAGGCTAACGGTTAGAAAATAGAAAATGGACGGTGAACGTCGGGTTTTCCTCATAAATTTTTAAAGCTAATTTTATCAAATTACATTATCAATATTGAATGTCGGTCGGTGAAACGCAATATTCGACATTTTCAACGAAAGGCAATGGGTGGAGGTAAAAATTTAGAAAGACCAGAAAATCGGAGGATCACAATATAGAGGTTTCAGAGACGCGGAAATCTATTTCTTTGAAATATTATAATGCAGAAAGTCGTAATGTGGGAAAGTGAAAATGGAGAAAGATCAAATTATAGAAAGACAAAATATAAAGTCGTCAGAACGAATAAGAATATTTGTCAGAATTCTGACGATTCTATGTTTTGGTTTTCTATACTTTACCATTTTACATTTTTACTTTTCTGTACTTCGACTTTCAACCCTTGTCGAAATTCTTTCTATCTTTCTAGATTTCCACGTTTTTGAAAACTCGATACAGTGACCTTTGACCACCCAAACTTGATATGCAAAATAATCTTCTAATGGCTGTAATTTATTTATCTTTTTCTTTTATTCGTTAGGTCAAATTCATCTCTTTTATTCCGTGATTCGAGTCGCAATTTTGTAATTGAAAAACTGCGGCTAATTGTCCGTTCTGCAATTCGGGGAAACAATAGACACTCCAATGCAAACTTTGGTTCCCGGCATTGCGAATTCAGCCGGTGACCCAGACCGGGATATTAATTTAACGTTGCACCGGGTGTTTTGCACTGGCTGATCCCTGGCTTCCGTTATACGGTGGTATACCTAGTGCAGGCTGCCGAGGGGAAGTGCGTCAGCGCGAAGAGAGAGGATCCGCATCGTTGCAGGAAAATATTGTCGAAGTGTAGGAGGAGGTGGGCAAAGCATTCCGGAGCTGCACAGGTTCTCCCCGATCGATCCGAGAAATCAAAGGCTACACTCGATCTCTCCTATACGAAAGATTTATTCGATTTGCACGATTTTTCATTGGGAGAAAACTCGCCCCGGCTTCCATACGTAGCCAGGGGGGGTTTTTCCTTTTTAGCTTTATCCCGCAGTTTTCCAACGATATTTTTCCACGGACCATTACCGATGCTAATTCATAGCCTCCTTTCCGCAGCTCTGCTGCCACTGCCAGAAGGCAGCTCGTGGAGCTGTGTTAAGGGGCTGTTAGAACCCCGAATTTCTCAGCCGTTTGTTAACGTGACGATTTTATAATTATCACGACAAAACTGCACTTACCGAAACACGAGTACCAACACCCAGATTCTAAACTCTGATGTATAAGTTTGTGACGATGAATAATTCAGTAACAACGATATTTCTGAAAACTTATGCGCTGAAAGAAAAAAAAAAAAAAAAAAAGAAAAACAACAGATTGTTTGAGTCGGACAAATATTTTGGCGCGTGGGTGGCGAAGAAGACATTTCGTTTTGCGAAATTAATTTCACATCGTCTCACCGAATCCTTCGTTGCCTCGAAAATAAAATTATTTGCAACACAGGATTTTTTTCACAAAAATTCTTTTCTCTCAATGTATTAAGAATCTCTCATTAATATCGTTATCTTTTTTCCTGACAAGATGAATAGGTGAAGTCAATCTCATCCATTACAAAGATATGAAAATCTCTCGTTCATATTATCTAACTAAATTTGTATACACCATCTTCATCTGTAGATAATATAACTCTTTGTCTCTGTTAAATACTCCAACAATCTGGCGTAGATATACTTGTGTCTATAATGATTCGTGCACGTTGCGAAGGTGTGACGGGCTCTTTTTTTTTATACCGAATGGAGCTCACGATGAGAATTTTAATGCGGGCTGCCCTGCAGGCGTGGAATTCGACCCGAATTTCGATGGAGGTGTTTGAACGTGAACGTCGAATACCTGACGGGTCGTCGAGCGAATACATTGAGTCCTAACCGTGGGCGACGAGTGCAAAAGAGGAAATGCAAAGCAGGGAGGTGGAGTGAGGAATGCTCGATTGTAGGCAGAGTTTCGAGTGGTAGGAGGAGGGAGAAGAAGGACGACCTGCAAAACACGATGCACCTCCACCACATGCATTTCTCTCTTGAAATAGGTACTCTACTGTGCCTGTATTATATGCGACTTGAAATTGCACAACTTGAGCCTGACTTCGAATCATATCGGAGGCGCTGAATTGAAACGGACCGATCTACCACGTACCGTGGAACGCTCATCTTTTCACAAAATCTTTGTTTCAACCCAGACAAACTTTCTCGGGGATTCCACGTCGGAGAATCGTGAATTATTTTTTTCTGAAACACGGATTAACTGTTCCTTCCGTAACCTGGCGATGTGGTTCGAGGAACGTACATCCGTTGACGAATCGTCGGTCGGAACTCATTGCCACCTCGACAAAAGTTATCCACCGTAGCAGCAGCGGCAGCGTGGCATCAGCAGCAATTGGTCCCGATCCTAGGAAGACAAGTAATACATGTATATCCTTGTTGAACGTCGTTAAAACGTCACGCGATTCCGCAGTATAGCGCATTCGTGCCGTAATGGCTAACCGAGGAAACGGGAATTACTTCTAATCCGAGGATCACGCGCGCTGCTCGACGTCTTCGCCATCGCAGTTAAATAGCGAAGCTCTCTGTTCGTGCGTGTGTCGGTACTCCAGTGTCGTTCTATGTCCCTCCTCCCCTCCCCGAGAATGTCCTCGAGTGATAAGTCTTTGTCCATGTAGCCCCAGCGTCAGTCAGCCCTCGCGGCTGGACCGGATCAAGATAATGCCGAGGGATGTCCGGGCGGGGAGAAACAACGGAGACGCCGACGCCGACGGCGACGTCGACGAGGACGAGGACGAAGACGAGGCGATATATACGTGTAGTCGAGTCGGTCGGTTCGTTCGTATGAGGCAGAGCCTCGAGCTGCCCCGGATAAATGGATGCCGCTTTGGGACGCCGGGACTGCCGGGAGTCTGGGAGGTAGTTTTATTTAATCAAGGGTAGAGTGATTCTGCGGCTGAATTGCATTAGCGTTTTCCTCGAATTTCTCTCTCTCTCCCTCTCGCTACGCCCTCCGACGGACGAAACGCACTACGAAATTTGACCCGGAATATAATTATTCCGTTTACAATTGGGCTGCCAAGTATTTTACTAGTCGCAAGATATTCATTCTCACGATGTCAAGGCGAACGGTATTTTGGAACAACAAGTGTCTTACGATTGCGTTGAATCATTCGTGGTCCGCGTTATTGAGCAAACTTTTATTGGTGGCAAATTTTATCCGAAAGCTGATCTGCCCATGCGTTTCTTAACGTTTCCAGAATTTCACTAGATACGAAACGCGGGCAACGTGTGGACAAAAATTATTCAACGAAACAGCAATATTAGTGCTAATATAGAGGCAGCAAGAATATTTTACGAGTAAACACGGACGCTTCGAGACGTGAAGATTCCTCTCTGGAATTCCGTATTATAAAATGAAAAAAACGAATGAGACAAGACACCACTAAAATTATCTATCCACTTGACTCGGTTAATCATATTTGCTGTACCTTGTTCTTAAAATTCAAACGGTCTTGCAGGTTTACTAACTCGGGTCTTTAACGCGAGCAGAAAACCGAATTCCGTAACCTTCGTACCTTGATCCTTTAGGTCAAGTGAGCTGCCGTTCCAGTTAACAAGGATGTGTGTCTCGAGGGAGTTATTAGTCATGTGCGTTGTAGTTTCCCCTTAACATTCAAGAGCCATGAAGGGGATTCGCGAAGGCACATCTCGCAAGCTTACGGTATATTTATCCATATCCTCTTTGCATTTCCGATCCTAACGTGTAAAACTTTTTGCGAAATTCCGTGTAACTAGATTTAAACTACGTACCATAACGGAAAGAGATTTTTATCACAATATTCAATCCAGTATCTACAAAGTACTGACGTACACTGGGAGAAATTTTTAATTCCGGTTACCGCTCAGTCGTTAACTATTTTCATTTTTTACCACAATCGAAAAATATAGTTCTAGGTAGAAAATGAATATTAGTTTTCTAACTGCTACCAGAAAGTTTAGTATCCGTTACTATTCTTTCTCATTACGATCATTGTTACTATATTTTCTTGTAACTATTGCGAAAATTTAATGCTTGCGCAACAATAAATTAAAAAAGTTGAATTTAAAATTAAATTTAATTAAAAAATTACAATAAACCAAACAAACTGGTTTTGCATAGCAATTACGAAAAAAGGATCGACGATAGCGCAAAATGGTTACGCGTACCTCGTTTTTCGTAATTCCAGCAATATTTAAACAGTTTTTTTAACGATACCTGTTTTATTGAATTTTCCAGTTACTATAACAAGTGAAATTTTTCTCAGTGTAATCAACGCTTTGACGTTTAAGAAATTGGACAAGTTTGCCTGGCGCGCGTTTCAATACCGCACTGACAATGGAAGTCCTATTTTAGATTGAACACGACGAATCGAGACCGCGATCCACAGATTCCAATCGCCATTGACTAAAAAAAGCGGCCAAATGATTCGTGGACAGTCCGGACCATCCGAATCCAGATGTCTGTCGTTGATAATCTCGAGCTCCGTTAAAGGCAGGTTTTAAAACAAACCGTAAACCGATCGAAATTCCGTTTCAAATTTCTGCAGCATTGTTACAGAGCCACGCCTTCTTATCACTTATCAGTGTTCGGTTATGCCTGCAGCCTTCACCTCGCGAGCCCAATTATAATATCAAATTACGAAGGGTAATAACGTATCGGAGCACGAGCAGCTTCGTCACTGAAAGGAGGAATCGAATTTAAGTAAGGGGAGTATTTACGGTTTCCCGGTACGGGTTAGGCGTCGACTTACCGTTTTACGGCAGCTTCTTCCTGCCCGCATTAGCGTCGACACGTTAGTCGGCATTAACGAAGCGTACGAAGGTCTCGGCGGTGCCTGACAGGCGATGATAACTTTCCTGAGTGCACTCATCTCTACTTATTGTTAGTTCCTGAAAGGCGGCGGCGGTGTGTTTTGCCCGGATTGCATGCCAGGCGCCGTCTTCTCTCGTCACTTTGCGAGCCAACAACTCGGATAATCGGGTAATGGAGGAGCGTTTGCGCCAATGGAAGATCAGGACGGATAGTCCTTCGTCCTACAATTAACGCTGACAACCGGTGTACTCGCGATGAAGCGAGATTGCCTTCTACAACGGGGGAGGGACACAGATGTTGCCAGATGTTCGCCACGTGACGACGACAGGTTGCAGACGACAGGACCTCACGTGCAACCCTCGTTCATTGGCTAACTTATTTTACTCACGAACAAGAGCCCGTCATCGACATTCCGGATCGTGATCGTTTGTGCCATGCTTAGGACACTGTTTGATTCATTTCAAATATGTGTCCGTACGCTTCGCGAAGTACTTTAGTCCCACGGAACACGATGTAGGCGAATTCATCACCCAACTGATCGGCGAATGGACATCGTCATGGGCGCACGCGTAAGCCAACGTTGATGCGTTACGGGAAAGTCTAAAAGCTCTCGTATCTCGAGATTAATTGAGGAGTAAACTGACACATCGAAAAAGTTTCCGCAAGCATTACCTAAGTGGACCAGAAGTCGCGTCGCTGAGCTTGGATGACTGTGGTAAATTCGGGTTGAAGAAGTCCATTACTTCACCCGGTGCAGCGTTGTCTTTCTTGGACGATATTACGGAGCCGGAATTTATTTCGCGTTAAGGACAAATCATGCGGCGGAACAGGAAAAGATGATTTTCTAAATTACGAGTCAAACTATGGGCATATATCCCTGCAGTGGCAACTTAAGACGCAAATATATAATCTTGTGCCGGATTTAATAGGAGCCCAAGGCGCAGACTGTCGACGACAAGAATACAGAGCTCCTTCACAGCCGCATTCTCATCTCCATCTGTTGCCAGCTGCAGTGGCTTCCTGCAGGTATTACCCTGTACGGTTTACAATTATATCCGCAACAGAATTACCGGTGAGCCGTCGGAGACAGAAGCTCGGCTCAGGAGGAGGTTGAACCGGCTTTAGAATTTTGCTACGCTATTGGGAGACCGCATCACCTCAGGATTGTCTGTAGGTGCCTGCATTAAAGTGGCAACGCGACGGTGCATGTGACCCAGTCGTTTCACCGCTTTCAATCTTAACCGCAGACCGAATTACAAGCCAACGGATTATCGGACGAAGGATAAAACATCCCTGTCGAGGGTGCCTCGTTGCCAAGGGCCAAGGCAAAAGGCAAACCTCCATACAAAGTGGCCGGAGATACAAATAGGTTTAGTTTTGGTAGGCGTTGCCGCTGCTGGACCCGAGGGAACCGCGAACTCTTCCCTGCATACCCCGTTTATCCCGGGGGGTGGGGGGTTGAAACCCGAATGAATCCGTCGATCAGGACACGCAGGGCGTTTCCCTCTCGGTGGTTAAGGGCTGATTTTTCCCCGACCAATACGCTCCAGGAAAGTCGGGATTAATTCGTTCCAATTTGTATCGGCAATCAATTGATCCTCTTACGTATTCATTATCGAACTGCAAAACCGCGTTAGGCTCTTCGTCAACCATAGCGTGGCACCGAATATTCTACCCTCGAATTGCGGCGGCGGAACGAGCGTGCGGTATATTGCTTTTTACCTCTGTACATCGGATGATGAATTTATTATCTCATTGCGTTGCCGCGCCGCTGAAACAGTCCCGATAACTTCCAGATACCTACCTACTACTCGTAATGTCTGCAGCAGGGTTTTATTCAGCCGCAACGTTAGTATGAACATACAGCGAATGGCGTGGCGGTTCCGCGACGAAGTTATTAAGCCGTAACTCAATCCCATATTACGGGTATCATTTCTCTTGCATTATTGCTACTTCAAACATTCATTGATATAATAAACCATTTCTGCACACCATTCCGCTACTCCGCGTATAACATTATATACTCCGGATTCGTTTCGCGATCGTAAGTAGCTTACGTACTCCCGATGTCATCGACGTTCGTCGCTCTTCACGTTCAGCGTATCAAGCAGTAGACGACGCAATGGCGGAATGCATGCATAACCAGTGTGTACCTGTTTACAAGAAAATCCGGAACAACTTGCGGATCGGTTATCGCGCAAAGGTATAAACTTTCGAGAAAGAAAAAAATACACCAGCGATGTTGAGAATCCACTGGCACGTGTGTGGGATCGATGATCGTGCGCGCTTCTCCGACGTATAAAGAGTACCTTGTACTACAGTTTTTCTGGTCACAGGTCGCCGGGTCCACGTTATAGTTTGTAATGGCGCATTTTATAGCACGATGCGGTGCAAGTCGCTGTGTTGTTTCTTAAATAACGTTGCCCGACGACCCCCTTGTTTTACGATACGAGTGATCGCACGTGCAGAGCAGTGCCTCGGGGTTAAAGATACGCTTTTCAACCGTATTTCCACGCTTCCGCACCTTCGACTTCTTATCAGCGATCAAAATAGGGTGTGATAAACTCGTGAGTGAAATTAGAATGAAAAAAAAAAAAAAAATCCATATTTCTATCGGTATTCGAGAAATATAAATTAATTCCCCCTCTTGGGCTGGGGATTAGTTTAGGGATGGCTTCTGAAATCGTAAGCAGATTAGACGCCCCGCGTCAGGAGTAAATCCTTGCCAGCCGTTCTAACCGAAATTTCACGCCGACTTTTGCGCGGAGGTGTAAAAGTGCTGAATTGACTGTTTCATGCGGATAATATCTATCTAATACGCACATCTGTTTTGCATTATACACGCAATTGCGCAGAGCTTTTGGAAATTTATCGATCTCTGCACCTTTGCTCTGATTTCCGGTAACCGAAGTCGTTTACAAGTACCGAAAATGTTCGGCAAATAAAGCATATCTTCTTTCCTTCGATCGATATCGACAATTACGTACATGGCGTTTTTTTCGAATCACTTCGCTGCACCCAAAACTAAAACCTAATTTTCGTAAAAACTGAGACATAAACAGCAGTGAATTAAATCAACCTTTGAAATCAGATCGGCGGGACTCCTGCGTCAGCACGTATGATTCCTTGAGCACCCCTGATACCCTCAGGAATATTCTAATCTGCAGGGATGCTCACAGGTGCGTGATACTCGGGAGACAAATGGGTGAGCACGATGGATGGTGGTTACAATGGCGGTTTCAGTCGACGTTTGTGTATTTATATGTAAAGTTAACGCGGGGAGTATAAAGGAATATTCGCTTTTGTTGCGTGTCGGCAATATGAGGAAAACATTTCTCGAATACATTACACTGATGTCGAGAATGAAAGTGATACGCCTGAATACCGGTTCCCTGTTCCCGTAGACGCGTATCCCGGAAGATGGTAAGATATGTGCAACTCCATCTCTGTCTGACAGTGAAACCTGAATTCGACTTACAATTAGTTATGTGTACGAAATCTGTAATTCCCCATGATTATTTATGCGGAGATTTCTACGGACGAAATTATTTATCGCTTATATTAATTATGTTACGAACACATTATTACCTCGTGTATCGGTTACTGCATCGGTTCACACGATGAAAAGGAACCCAATTAGGTGGGAACGTCGCAGGTAACGGGCACATGCACTCACCTGTACTCCCATCGTTACGTAGGGTGAACCGAAATCGATATCGTAATAGAATAACCTAGAATCCATAGAAGCGTTTGGTCTGTTCGTTATATTGGACCTTGTGTCATCGCACGGTGTTGGCTTCCAACTGAGACTTGGACTTGTTTTTTTCTTCGTTTCCTTCTCTCTCAATGTGAGCAAAAATGGAGCGTGGAAACGTTCGTTCGTTTCTCCTTATCGCATACCTGTCAAATTACCTCCAACTTATTAACAATGTGAAATCCCGCACCTTGAAGAAATCGAAGAGAAAACTTTTCGAATTTAAGTTGTTCTTCGATTCTTATTCCAAACTCTTATTCAAGATATCTTTCTTTTCTGAATCATTTTGTGCCACTTGAATCGCTTCGTATAGATCAACTTTGTGCGGTTGTTCGATGCCCGAGGGCGATATAACTTGTCGAGAAAGAAGAAACTGGTTTGCGACGGTGTAGCTGGAAATTATTGTTAATTCTTCGGGAGGCAAGAGTCTATATTGAACTTGGTTAAAATTAACTTCGCTCAATTAGACGGTGCTCACAAATCGAACTTTAGAACGAAGTTTCTCAGTTGCGAGGTGCCGCGGAGAAGAAAGATGGCCTTAAGCTCCGATCTTAAGCTTTTCAAGCTTAAACCACTCAACTCGAGGCCAGTCTCTACCCAAGGCTGCAAACTTAAACCGGAGGGCAAATTGATCGTCGCTTGTTTTTTTTTTTTTTTTTTTTTTTCTGCACATTTTTACTGGACTTTTATTCATTACCAACCAGATTGCACCTCCGCGTACAACGAGATATTTCATCTGGATACCGGTGTTCTATGCAGCCGAGAGGGGTCATTAATCACCGGCAATGTTCAACTTAAGGTTGATGTATCGAGCGTCGTGTACAGATATCTGTCAAAAAAATAAAAATAAATGATAGGAGAATTAGACAATCAAGACGGTAACTATTTTAAACAGATCCGAATTTGAAAGATCGATAACTTGAACTGAAAATATTTAATTTTTGACCGTCTTAAAGCAATATTCACATGTTTATCGTGTTATTTTTACAATGTGAAGAATGCTACAAACGATATTTTTTCACGGCAACAGATTCGATTACTGAAATTATAATAATATCAGTCTCACTTTCCGAATGTATTTTTTTTTTTATCATTCTCTGCTTCAGAAATTTTTTTCACTTATATCCATACGGTCGACATATTTCTTAAATTTAGTGAGGTGAATCGGAACTAAACGGTTAATATTTTCTTGTTTCAGGTAAGGAATAAAGATCTGCACAAATTGACACTCTGGTTTCACGACCGTGTTTCAACAAGCGTTTGTATGTAAGTAAAAATATTTTGTTTGCCTGCTCCGGTCTATCTAAGACTGTAGCATAAAATTTCCAAATTACCTCCGAGGGAAATTTGTACGACGGTCTATTCGACACTGGAATTGAAAACTCATATCGTTTATCGATACGGTTCGCTATGCCTGTATGCGCGATGATTACAAGACCACGAGCAGTGATCCCCTAGATCAAAGCGATGACAACTGAATGGGTCACAAACACGGGGTCGTCACGCACGCTTCAGGGTCGTCCAATTTCGTCCAACAGGAAACCATGATCCATGAATTATTTCACGAACCAGGCAGGGTTTTACTCGATCTGCACGCTCGCAAATGTTATACGAGCTGGCGAAGTTTCCGCAATCTAGTATATGGCTGGTCGAACATCGATGCGTGTCACCCGATGGGATCGAACGAAACTAACGACGACCATACGACCGTCCATCGTTCGCGATGCAGGTGTAGTTCATAATATTTATTGCATATCGGGTAAAAAAGACCAGGCGTCGTGTCGTATACGTATCTCTGTTCCACGGTTAGGCACGCGGATTTGCCGCGTGATGCGCCGCGCTATCGCTTTTTGCCTTTCAATTTATTGCCGCGCGTTACATTTGACTCTTGGAAAATTTTCGCCGTTATTATTATCAACGCTACTACTATTATTATACACGAAATGTTAAATTCCGCAGCAAATATACCCGGGGCAAGTTGAACACAGCTGCAGGTATTCGCCGGGGGATTATTGTCTATATATTTTTTCAATTTGTCCTCCGGGTTCAGGATTCAATTATTGTAAGCTCCGCTATTCACATCATCGTGAATGAAATAATCTCCGAAGGGTATCCAGCTGGATGAATTTAGTGGTTCGGTGGTGATAGTCGGCGGTGGTTTGGGAATACCTACGTGTTGAGAGAGCAATTACGAATTGCACATCCTCTATCCGTAGGAATCAGTTGCGCTTTGAAATGTCCGTTTCGGCTTTGATCCAGTTCAATTTTGTCCGGCCGTATTCGATAAACGAATATTACGTTGTGTAGGTGGAATTAAAGTTCCACGATATTTCTGCGGTTTGAAGTAAAATCCACAAATTGAATCAATTTATTTATCCGCAGGTCAAGTATCACTTTGATTTAATCGTTCACTCGAGGCCGAGCTAAAAACAGATCAAATTGTGCAACTTTCAACTTCAAGAGAAGAGTATTTTTGCTGCTCGACCTTATTTTTTAATCAGAAAATTTGCGGTGGTAACAATATCTTACAAATTAGCTGAAACAGTGAGAATAACAGTAATAATGATGTTGCGACCATTTCATACGGAAGAGCTAAAATATATTCCATGCACGAAGAAATATGAACTCCGTTAATTCTTCGCAGTCGTATCTAAATTGAAATGTCACCTGCTTAGCTGTCATCAAGAGCAGCGATAACGAGTCATTGCAGGTCGGGCACAAAATGATCATTCTTGAAAATCTACAAACCGGTATTATTGAGGGATTATCAGTCTTTCATTCGCAGTGCTTTTAAGTCTTATGCTTGAATGTACTGCAGTGTTCGGAATTTATGACGTGAACGTGAAAGCGGCAGCGTGGATCAATTCAATTCCTCGTTCCAGACTGCATATAATGAAAAAGTGAAATGAAAAATTGAAAGAAAACTATAACAGAAAATGGCAATAATTTGAGGGTATATCTCGAGGATATTTGTATAGTGTACCGTGAGTTCTGTGGCTCGTAAAGTATTTCAGGTCCATAGAATATTACGATCGGTAGCGCAGCCACTGTCTCGTAAATAAAAATATGCATACACATACATACATATACGTACATGTACACGGCTATAAAGTCGTCTCAAGCTCACACGGGGAACAGGGTTCACCACTCCTTTTCACTTAAGCAAAAACAAGTTTGAAATTCGTGGGAGATTACTTGAGGGGGTGCTAAAAATAATACACCTATATACACACCATCTTGGGAAAGTGTTTCTTGTCTTCTCTACTTTACTCGCGGACAAAGAGGGCAGGCTTTTCTATGTATTATAAACGTATAGTTTCTAACCAACGAGGTTATTCCGAAGTTTCATCAGAAGAATGCAAGTTCGGACGGCTAGAATGGAAAACTTACTCCGTTGATAACATTTTTAAGTCGTCAGGCTTTGAACGTCATTTTATGATAGCAATAATTATTTCAGTGGAAGTGAAACACACAAGTTTTAACCTACGTAGAAAATATTAAACAGGCAAGGTCTTTTTCGGGAAAATATTTTTAAAAAAAAGTTATCTCTTCCGATCACCGATGAAAATGGAGGTTAGCTCTAAAACTCGTTTTTGCATATTCATCGTCAACGATTGGTGATGGTCGAATGGAAATTTTTTAGCTGTTAACTCCACTCGTTTAAACACCGTTGAACCTAAAGCCGAACGTTGGTTTCATTCCCACTGTAAAATATATTGGACATAGTCGACATGGAATAGCTTGTATTTCATTAACTCGGAACTGACTCAACCAGTGTCATCCCGATTTGTCGAAGAAGTTAACGGAGAAAGTGTTTCGTTAATGAACGAAAAAAGACAAAGGCGTGAGCGTGACGTCGACAGTTCCTGCACTCAACGTCGTTATATTCCAATAATTAGCCACGCAGCGGCTCTGAAAGAATCGTTACAGCGACCAGAAATAGGTTTTAATCAATTGACTTAACGGCGAGGACCAAGCGTCTTCTCTTTAAAAGTAAATATAATTTAGCCTAACAATTCGGACACTTGCGTCATTCGTGAGACATCAATAATAAGTGTAGACGAGAAACGCACGCATTATACGCAATGTTGAATTACCGAACCAAACCGAATTATAATCAGCGTGGTTCATATAACAATACCAGTTCAATTTATCACACGAATATATGATAAATTTTCGCACTAACCTTTATCCGTTAATGTCCCAAGGGTGTTTTCCGTTCTATATGCATGCAGCCAGACTACGCTGCGCGTTGGCAGCGTTTCTCTCGTTTTGCCGAACCGCTGCTGGGTTTAAACATACAATATGCATGCATATATATTTTCACGAAAAACAGAATTAATCTGGATTAACTGTAGCGAAAAATACCAACACACGCTTGCGCGGAACATATAACAGACTGCTCGTCGTTATCGTTCGGTTGTACAAATTACATCGAACATCTGCCACCCCCCGATACGCTGCACATTCGAACATGTTCCTTGTTCCAATCGGAGCGTGAAAAATGTCTCCGTTAGCTTTACGCAACTCCGTATTTTTACCGCGAAACTAGGATTTGCCCCCTCCCCCCCCCCAACCCTAGATTCAGCTGTCTAAATTACCGCTCGATCTTTGATCGATTCATCCAGAAGTTATCTCCCTGGTACTAGATATCAAACTTTGAGATTTGGCTTTGAAACGCGAACCGGGAGACAAACGTCGGTCCCTTGAAGTCACGCCCAACTTGGTTATCGCTAGACGTCAACGAAGGGTCTTCGAGATAGTTTGATCAAGGGAATGACATTTCCAGAAACCGGGAAACGGCGGGTTTGAACTATTCACAGTTTAATGGGGCACATCGTCGTTTGGTCAACTGTCGAGTCGGTGTCGCGTTTTTTTTTTTCAATACGAGCGTAGTGACGGGACAAAATAGTCGTACCGTCAATCAACGATCCGTTCCCCGTTGAATCAAAGACCAGTGACGTTCTTGGTCCGAAACTCTTATGTATTAATGTAAGAGATTGGTCGAAGGAAGCCTGTAACAAAACTTCAGGGGTTAGTCCTAAGCGAAATGGCTCGGATCGAGGGTCGCGCGTTTCGCGACAGGTTTCATTTTCATTCCATATGAAGGCCCGCTGAGAGCAGTTGAATTCACGTTACCATAGGCTGCATATTTATTCACGCGCCACGGTGACGTCGTATTAAGGGATACGAACCGCCTGAGCGCTGCTGGATGATATTATGTCGAGGACCGTATTTGGGAACCGAGGCGTACCAACGTGATTGATGACACGAGGGTATAAAATCTCTGGTAGGATACCTAAATACCGGGCGTGGTGTTTTGAGGATATGGTCGGTGGGACTCTGACGGCGTGACCCCAGTTTCGTTGACATTCCATCGATTGATTCGTCGATTCGCTAACTTATACATCGGGCACTTTGTCGTCTCCGTCATCGCGTTAGCGAAACGTGACCGATACCGCGTTACAAACGTTTCGTCTGAATCAGACGCACTCCCTTAAAAATTTGCGACACCTTTGCGGCCATAATTGGCTGCCTGCTGTTCAATTATCGTCGGATGGTCAGCCTGCTTACTCGTCCCGATTGTTCGAGCATACATGTGCTCCGAAGCCTCTGTCCCATTGCTACCTGTGTCACAGAAACGGTTTCGGGTGGCATGAAATTTACTACCCCTTTGTCCGCGGTGGCGCTAGACGTCCACCAGAAACCCTTCATCGATGCTGCGCCACGTACTCTATTCGATCTGTACTCCATAATTTAATTTTTTTGGATTGCTTGTTTTGGAATACTAACGATTGGTTCCGGTTTCTGAACCATAAAAGACCGTGGAACTCTTGCTAGGTTTCAACGAGGAGGCTCAGTTCTTCACTCCTCTAAACTCTTATAGCCTGTGTCTGTCTTTCGGTCTGTAACAGTTTTGTATTCACAGCAATACGCTGTCTTGATAACTTTGATCGGAAACGTAAAATCCTCAGAAATGTGACTAGAATCTATGCATCTGTAAAGGTTATTCCTCTTCTTCCTTGGTTTAATGTTCCTAAGTTATAGTCTGTGAACTGATCGTAATTATGTGCTTTAAACTGACTCAAAGCCCAATCGACAAAAGCACCAAAGGTTCCAAGGTAAATTAGTGCAGCCAGATTGATATTCTGCTGACGAACGTCTATCGGAAACAGGGATGATGTTTCTGGAGATGAAGGAAGACCGCTTCCGTCGATTCGTGCACCAAGCAAGCGCCAGCGTTCTTATTTTACTTCTCAAATAGAACACTTCGATAAATAAAAGGAATAAAAAAAGTTGTTGCAGAGATACCGGAGGTTCCGTTCTGCAGGGAAAAGTTTAATATCATCTGTCAGATGGTGTTTTTTTTTTGTTTTTTTTCTCTTTTAAATATTGCGAGGCACCGGCTAAGAAGGATGCGACATGGCAATTTTGATCGTTTTGCAGAACGTTCAAGCATTCCGCTCCTCCTTCTCCTCGGCTGTGTCGGGAGTATCTTTCCCGGATGCATCGCGATGGGATGGTGTTCCTCAGTCGATTTCCGGTCTCTCCGTCGTCGGCGACGTCAGCTGTTCCAGTGCTCGACTACTACTTTTTTTTCTTGTTTCAGAAAGTATACGAACCGTGCTTTTCTTTTTGTCCTGACATATCGTCCGTTAGATTTATCAACGCGAGACCAAACGTGTACCGTCTCGATACAGACATTTTGCAATTGTTGAAAATTAATCGCGCGACGTTTCGGTTGGCGTTTCGGAATCGCGCAATCCCATCAACGTGCTTTGTAGAATCGCAGAAACTTCGGGAACAGCCTCGTCAACGGCCATTTTACGATCCTAAGCGGAAACTCGGATAGTTCTGGATATCCGATGACCGAACCACCCACTGCTGCAACAGCATGAGGTCGTTCCGAAAAAGTAACGATTTTCTTTCTTTTTTTTTTCTCCATTTTTGGTCAGCCGGAAATCCAACGCATTTCACGTACGTGGGCTACAATTTTTTGTCCTCAGATACAAGTTTTTCTTAGTCGCGTCGCCGGAAGTGATGTTTCACAATAGAAATACTACCAGAATTGTGTCCTCTGTTACATTTGTTACAATCAAAAAACGAGGTTCAAAATTAACTTGCACGTGATACATTTTTACCGGCTCGTTATTAAACGTCTGTCAGAAATTATGTTACACAGTTCCAACTTTGTATATCGGCTGTATCGACTGTCCTGTTCGTTAAAGTGTTTCCAACTATACTTTATGGAAACAATTAAAAACAATCTCGTGACGCGAGTTTGCACAGCGCGGTTTTTTTTTTACTCTACCCATTTTCTCTCATGTTTGTTTTATGTTCCGATATTGTCAGAGATGAGTCGTGCCGACGTGTTTATAGTTCGCGATCTGCGAGTATAGGTACACACATTTTCCTCGTGTGCGATTTTTTCATCTTTGAACGACATAGATTCTATCAACATTTTATTACCAGGTCTCAAAGAATCGAGAGAAACGGCTTCTTGGGAAAAACAAACCAACAAATCAATATAAGGAACCGAATAAAGTTACCTAATTCAGATCTAGAATTCAGATGTAGGCGAGTTTCCAATTCCCAATGTATTTATCTCTACTGTAAAATATTTCAGGATGTTGTTGAAAAAAATTGCCGTATAAATTTGCTTATTTTATCGCATTTGCTATTTTTCTCTTTTTCCCCCCCTACATTTTTATTTCCATTCTCTCTGAAGGGACTTTAACCGTTTTGCCAATGAAATTTGATTCCCTCATAACAGAGTTTTTATTGATCCATTCCACAACAGGAAACTGATTCGAGCAGAATCTGAGGACTCAATGAATAACTTCCAATGAACTAACATTTGCGGCGTATATACCTGTACATATACAGAATATTCGTTTCGGTCTCAACTCTGATGTCTATAATTTCATATTCGTGCTGAAATTCTATTCGCTGTTGGGCATTTACGTTGATTGTGTCAAAATTACTTCAAAATCAGCACATAATAAATTACCAAGTGTAATACGTTGTATTATGTCATCGGTTATAAAAGCTGCAAATTTTTCACACGAAGCCTCTTGACTCCGGGATGAAAATAAACATGTAATTTTTGGTTGGACTGGCTAGCCACTTTACTCGATTGACTTTAAATGGAATACGGTCCAGTAATTACTGCAATCCGAATGTTCGTTCACAACAATTCTGAACAGGCACAGAGTCCGGATCGAAGTACCCGTTTTATTGCACACGGATTCACGATTAAATATTCTAATCGATACTTTTCATCTTTAGCGCGGTATAACAGATTCTAACATATATTGAGCAGCGAAGTATATGAGCAAATAATTACGTCGTTGCACACGGACTGACTCGTGTTCCAATGTATGTGATAAACGTGGCCGATGCATAGCGTGTATTCTATTTAATTCTTTTTCAATCTCTTTACGTTTTTAACGAATTTTTCTACGTGTCTGTGTATCATGCACATTATTGTATTTTACAGGTAGAATAGAATTGTTCACGTATTGGCTCGGAATCTCTATAATTTGAAGAGAGATATAGAAATGTGAAAGTTTTTGCGAGTTATATGCCATATGTGCGTAGGTAGTTGTTATCGCTCGTTTGGAAAGGCGAAAAACTTTTGGACTAAGTATACGGTAACGAAGGATATCGTATAAAAAAATGAAAGGAAAAATAAGAAGTAAAAATGTGAAACTTGGCGAGTTTTGATTGGGACCTCGCAAGTATGGATCGATCGATATTTGCAGAAACGGAGTGGAAATGAGAGGCAAGATTTACCCGTCCGCTGGAAATTGGAATTCTTACACGAATCGTTAAAGGTTTGATCTCCCGTATCGATTGATCCAAACTCGCGTCACTTTCGGAAGCATTGCGCGTGGTGTTGTTTTTTTTTTTCTTTCTTCCAGAGTTGCGAGATCTAAAATAAGTATCACTTTGCGAACTTAGTTTGAGAGCATGAATAAGGCAAATGGCCCGCTTTCGCGGAGAAAAAGGGGAGCAATTGACGAAGCAATGGTAAACCACTAATCGTGAAAGTAATTAAGAAGTATGCCTCAAATTGTTACGTCATTTCTTACTTACGACTCTCGTTTCAACCCTGGCAAAGAGATTTCGGTGAATCGTAGAAGAGAGGGGCTAAAACAACGTGGCATCGCCCCATTTCAAACCTCCATTAAAGAAACTTTTCCTAATCTAATTTTTCTCTGACAAATTTTACGAGGCGTGCTTCGGGTTTTAACTCACCTCGCACAGCCATCAAATCCATTCGAGCGATATCAATGGGTGGAACGAATTTCGGCAATTCAAACAGTCTGTGGCGAGAGGGTAACTTTTAGAAAGTAACCTTACACTTTATACCGAGGAAATATCCATAGTTACGGCCAGCAACGAAATCGTCTTCGACGAACTTTTAATGCCGTTATACAGGCATTGTGACAAACGGCACGAATAGATATTATCCAAATTCATCCCCTGCTATTCCTTTTAGTAATTTTTTATTTTATTTTTACTCATACCTATTGCGCGACGATCGCTCTTGATTTTCTAAATATGTTTTTTCATCCTAGTATTCGTCAACTGTCGTAGATTTTCGAATCGGTAGTTATCTTTGCAAAATGAAAAATCATCTCATTTCCTGAACTCAAAGCGGTATTTGAAATTAATCAGGTTTGGGGTGAAGTCAAACAAGGGTGAACAGTAATTGTATTCAAACCGGAAATTGAAAACTATAAGGCCAACATAGGCACGACGGAACACTGCCACCCTAATATCCACCCGTTTGAATTTATGCCCTTGTTTATAAGTTTGCGTGTAGAGTTGAGTTGACGCATGCAGAGGTTGGTGTTGGATTTTTGTTACGCATCAACGGATCGACTTCCGTACCGGATATACACGAAATTTGATTCAATTCAAATTCTGTCCCGCCTCGACGGCTGTGTTTCATTTATAGGTTCATGTTTCATGGAATATTTTGACGCGGAGAGGCGATTCTCCAGCGGGTTCTAACAATCGCATAAAACGCACTAGCATTGACACCGCGATATCTCAGCAAATTGATCACACGCACCGCGTGAATCACCATGTTCCTGTTCACTGTTCAAATACTGATATTCCCTTGTTTGGTCATATTCTCTGGTAATGCGAGTACTGAGTTCGAAAATAAGAGATTGCACATTTATTTCAGTGATTTCATTCTTTTTTTTTTCGATTTTAATATCATCCTTCGATTAAACTTGGAGTTGTCGGTGTCTCGTGATTAAAAAAAATGTCTGCGCCTCGATACGCAATCATATGTTTTAAGAAAGAACAAGAAGCAATTCAACGCGAGAAAATGACTGGATTACCAATCAATTTAATTTATGCCGATTGGAACGGATCATATTTTTTCAGTTTCACCCGCGTTTCGTCTTCGTCATTTTTGCCTCAGCGTCTTCCCCGCGCGATTTTGTCACTCCCTTCGACCGGTTAAAGCCAATATATAAACCTGCCAGCCGTGCCACCCGGTAATTCATTCGGATTGCCGTCGAGGGTGAAATAGAAATATTGAGGAAGTGGGCGTAATTAGGATCCGAAGTATACGTATAATAAACAAGTAATTGACAACCGTTTACCCCTGCGATCTCATCCCACGACAGAATTGTGCAGACAAAGAGGTCGCGCACCTGCTGTGTGGATCGGCGAAGGCGTTACGTGTGGTAAACGCGTAGCTAGAGGTGAAATGTGTGGGATAAAGAGGGGAGAAGAAAGGCGGTAATGATTACGGCGAAGGCACGCCGAGGTTGATATAAATTATTATCTCGAGTATACGCCGCGCGTATAGCTTGCGGAATTTCCCGGAGAATCTTGAACAAAGAGGCGAAATTTATTCGCGAAGAGAGATGTGCGACGCGGGTCACAGTCACGCTTTTGTACTTCACCTGAAAATTACAAGCAAGGAATGTTGTAAATTCACGCCACCGATCGCACGCCCTACTCGAGTGGGTACCGTATTCCCGTTTAATTTGGAATTAGCAGGCGTGAACTTTAATACCCAAGTAAACTCGCAAATAATTTATAACGATCCGAGGCCGACACTTGACGCTTTAATTCTGGCCTTGAGAACTTCCGTTGTTCCAACCGCGGATCGGGGGCAATAAGTTGGATAACTAACACATTAAGACCAAATAAATTCTCAATCAATCGAACATGCGGCGTGCAACTAGACGAGATTTTAATACTTCAAGTAAATGACGCTTGATCCAGTTACGGAATAAAATATCGTGGAATCGACCCGAAATTTAAAAATATCGAATATCGCGTCTCGGATAGTTAATATCAACAAAGGACCTAATTTGATTCGGAATATTATGTACACGGTAACCCCAAACTCCCCGAAGCACTTGGGGAAAGCACTTAAGAGAACAGTTAATTGACTGGGTCAGATTTCGGGGGGTGATGTCTCCAGACTCGGTGAGTTACTTAGAAATACGTATTTAACAAAGGATATAAAATTAAACGACGGGGAAACTTTTTCCGGGGCCTAGTCGCCGGTGCCAATAGAAAAAGCTCGTTAAAACTCGGCTCGTATCGATGCGGAGTCGATAACCGATATCCGTCAAAGCAATCGTAATATCGCTAAAGGGTGCATGACTTTCGATTAATGTAATTCGGTGCCATTTGTCTGTTCGTCGAGCCTCGAGATAGAATTCACATTGGCGTGGGTGGCTGGCTCTAGTTGAAGTCATGGACCCGAGACGAGTTTTTATTGTAAGTATAACGACGCGGAATCTACGCCCGATTACGTCACGGCAAAATCGTTGTACTAACGTGGGGCGAGAAACGTGCCGTGGAATGGTGTTGATTGCCTGGATTAACAGCTCTGGTGTTCTCCGCGTGGATTGCGGGTGACAATTGCCGTTTCCTGCGGCAGGCGCATTCACCGTATATTTCCCCCCTTTGCCTAGCGGAGACTCGCACGCGTGCGATAATATTATCACCTAGGAGGGTCTCCGTGTAGCACTCCGATAGGAACCCATGGCAGGCGGAGGTGTCAATGCAGGAAACAAAATTGTTTCCATCACATTTAACCCTTCGAATCACAGTGGGAAGTATTCTTGCCAACTGTTTTATATTCATTTTTTGTACACGCAGAGAACTTTGAGAACACATGTCTTTGGCGGTTTTTTTTCGTTTTCTGATGGCATACTAATAGGTTTTCAATATTCGAGAGTAATTACTGCGATATCATGTAAGTAATGATTGTTAATAACGTATTAATTGAAAAAAAATCGTGAAAATTGAACGGAATTATTCATTTCCGAGAAAGTTTCCCCGTCTGCACATATGCATGTTTTACACAAATTATAAGTTCTTCGGGTCGCTGATTACGAATCTGAAATCGGATTTTTATAATTCAAGATGGCGGATCCCATACGGTGGACGAAAATTTCAAATTCGATTGAATCCGGAGAAAAAACTCTGCCCAGAGGTTCTTGGGCCTGCTGATTAACAATCTGAAATCAGGTTTTGAAAATCCAGTATGGCCAATCCAATCAGTGACCCCGAAAACTCCCGCATAGAGTTTTTTCACCGGATTCGATTGAATTCGAAATTTTCGTCCAGCCTATTGGATCCGCGATCTTGAATTTTTTAGATCCGACTTTAGATTCGTAATCAGTGACCCCAGAAATCATACAACGTTATTTTGACTCGAAGGGTTAAATAGGTCAGATCGTTTCCATACCGACTGACACGACGAGGCGCGAAGGATCATTTGTGTGGAACAATTTCATTCGATGTGCTTGTTTTTTGCTTCAGATGTAAGCTTTCCGATATCGCGGGAATAACGATGATCATTCCAAACGGGCTCGGAAGAATTTCGTAAAAAATTCGCGCCGAGCTTGAAACGGAATCGATAGACACTTGATGCGCCTCGTGAGTATCGGATACGGTCGTGGTTCTGTCGAAATTCCAACATCGCCGCAGGAACGCAGTGTCCCCACGTTCCTCAGGAGTTCGGCGGTCGAAGGGATTTCCAGTAGTAGAGAAACGCGCGGAGACGGTCGATGTGCATAGTTGAAAGCCAATAAATTAGCGCTAGACAAATGCCAATCTGAAAGGGGGCTGCCAGCTACTGTAAGGCCATCAATTTGTCGTTTGATCGCAGTCAGGCTCGCGAGCTTCCTGCGCGGAAATTCCTTGGGCGTAAAAGATCCCGAATACCTGCCGCTGTATTATATTAACGGATTTCCACGCGACTGGAACTTCTGCTCGTTTTACCCAAGGATGACATAATTGAGTTGTACAGTATTTTAATTAAGTATGTATAATAAAGATACTGTTCTGATCCTGATGTTCAGACGGCTGTTGGACGTTCATTTCGAGTTTAATTAATCCTGGGATATATTATAACGGAATTACACCACAGGCTGATTCGGTACGTCTACGACGTAACTACGTCGCGGTATTTTCCATTTTTCAGAACAATGCTGATCCTGATCTCGTTAAGTCTTATTAATAGGTCGGCGTCTCGATCAGTTCTCTACAAATTCTAATTAACGACGCTCCAGCGAGTTACTGGTGGTCACTGGAGACAGAGTGAAAGAACAAACGAGTATTGTCGGTAACGAAAAAATACAATAACCATATTCTGCCTCATTTAGGCTGCAACGAGTTCATCGTGTTTTCGTCAAGTCGCCAGTCACATGACTCAAAGTTATCGATCCTCGTACTCTGAACTAATTTCTCAGATACTCCTGTAGTTCTGCGTTGGAATTAGAACCTGTAGATTGAGCTTCAAAAATTGGCGAAAAAATACCGCGCAATCTCGAATTGACAATATATCGAAACACCGTCGAGTTACGATTTCAATAAATTTCTATGTGGAACGTGTTACATGGCGGCTTCGTGCCTGGAAGTAGCGAAGCACGACATGCGTTAGGCAGAGTGGCTAGATGAACGCAATTTTTCCCTTGTAACCTCCACTCTTCCCCTCCTCGTCATCCGCCTCTCTCAATCTCTCGGCAACGGGTGGGGTGCAAGATTGCGAAATCCCAAAAGTCAAACCAACGTCAGAATAGAGCGTAGAAAGACGAGAAATATGAAATGATGACTTGTAGAGAAATAAAAATTGAGAACGAAAAAATGTATAAATAAATTTGTACCGAAATTTTTTTATTTTTTTAGAATGGCCAAGATTATGGAGAGCAAAATATTGAATTTCGAAAATACCGAAGAGTCAAAAAGTCGACTTTTCAAAGGTCAGACTCGTTCTTTGTCGAAAACCTACGAATTCGAATTTATCAATGACGACTGACCAAAGAGTCCAAAGCTCGAAATTCCGAAACCCTTTAAAGACAGAATGGCCAAAATTTCGATAGGTTGGATGACGTCAGAAACCCATATATTCTCTGAACTTTCAGTTTTCTGTATCTCCACATTCTGTGCTTTGGTCATTCGGGATGCCGACTGTTCTGAAAATGCTTTTTTCGGTTAAGAAAGCGTTCTGTTAAACGTACTTTCGGGAAAACAGTTATTCTACCGGGTGATTTATCGAAAATCCCAACTTCGGTACGCTGATCATTCGGTGTTTTAAAATTCGTATCCCGAAAATTTCGGATTTTCGATCAGTCGACTTTTTGGTATTTCAAGATTTTGACCCCCACCCTCGGCAAGGGCTGTATTGGTAACTCAACGCGGTAGAATATTTATTCACGTTTCTTTTCCTCTTGTTTCCGTTGTCTTCTTCTTTTCCTACCTCGACGTGGCGAAGCATCGTATTTCGCTCGATATTGCAGAGCAAGCCATAAGCACGAGTATACGCTTAAGTGTATCAATCTGTAAAGTCTCGCGCTCTCAGGCGTTCATTCTTGCTTTTTCAACACGATGAAAGGTATTTCAAAACAGTCAAACTTGTACCGCCGGAAGAATGATTCGATCTCACTTGAAAATTTTTCCCTCGTAACCAAATTCCGTCATCATTTTATACAAGTAAAACGCATCAACAATACAGACAATTTGCTTTCGTTGCGAAATCATTTGATTAAACGGCTTTTGTCACATATTTCAGCTGATCTCTCCTATCGTACGTCACTAAAAATTGACTGATTCGTTGCGCTGCAGTGTTAAGTGTGTTATTTTTCCATCGTGCATGAACTCTTATCTCTCTCTCGACAAAATGCATTGTCCGAAGTTATTACAGAATTTGAATAATAGGATTGAAACAGCTGTCCTCGGGATAAATTCCCCCTCGAAGGTTTGCGAACGGATATTTTACCGTGAGATAAAACTATGGCCGAGTTCCGCTCATCAAGTCGGAGATTATATATCCTGCATCTCCCGGATTAAAAATAACGCGATTAATCCGGTCCACTTTTAATAAAAGCTCATGCAACGCAGCAGTAACGCGGAGGCGAGGTGAAGGCTGATTCTATAGCTGGGAATGAAATATAATATCTCTTATTACACGAGAGGAGAAGCGAGTTGTTCCCCGTCTCGCGTTAAAACGGCTTAAGATTATTACGGAAAGTGTAACTCGCGTCAAGTCGGAAGTGCTGCACAGGAACTAAAGTACAACTCGAGTGCACCCTTCGAGCTTTAATGCCTTTGCTCTGCGAGATAGGACGAAGAAAATTTCTCAGTTGCAATCAAAGTCTAACGCTTGTTTCGGGATAATCGGCAACGTGTGCGGGCGACGTTAATTCCACGTGGTAAAAATATGCACACTCAATGTGCATCGGCGAGACAGGCGAGCAATGCGGGAATGCCTTTGAAGTTGGGTGAAAGGCTTGTGCTGGAAAAATTCCGCGACCCCTTAACTTTTGCGCAGAGATCCTGTGGCGGGGTGCAAAAACCCGCGTTTGACACGAAGGAAAGATAACTTGCAGACCCGCCATTTTATCTCTACTTAACAAGCCGGGTTAAACGCTTCCCGCTGACCCCGTATTTCCGACGTCTTTCCCGCTCACTTTCATCTCCATTTTTCCAACTATTTCTCCGGAAGCCTTCGCTCCGCGTGCCTCTAGCGTCATCGTAAAGTTAGGCACAGCTTTGCCGACGCCTCCAGGGTGCATTCTCTCATCCCTCTGCGTTCGAGCCACCCTACAACGTAATAAAAATGTTACCATTATTTTTATACGACCACCTTTTCCCCTAACACTTCGAAATTATGCCGCGGCAGGGTCGATCCGACTTTATAAACCAGGCTCTTCGCGATTTTCTACACCTAAGATACACCGTTGCGGCTCGTTTTTTGTGCCCTGGTTTCAATCCGATTTAAAGAGATATTCACTTGTACGTTCTTTTTAACACAAAAATAATAATTATTGATCACGTTAACCACCGTATCCGTCGCAATATGGCTTATCGGAGAGGAAAAAAGGTTTTCGACATATTCATTTCTTTTTTTTTTTTTGCAACGTCATTACTATATGTATTAAATTTGGCAACTCCGTGGTTCGTGAAATTGGAGTGGGAACCCTTTTCGCACGATTCGCGTAGTATATCCGCGTAGGTTGGTACATCAAGGACATCTGCCGAGTTCGGTGCAATCGAGGCTATAATTAATCTTGGCGTGTGGTAAGGGGTGAATAATCGTAACAACCCGGCAAACTTTACCTCGACTTAGTAAAGTCGTCACAAGCAATTCCGCGTATGGGGCTTTCTCCACGGTAAACAGCTAATTAGCTACATGAATCATTACACAAATACAGACATTTCGTACGACAATTCGAGCTTTCCTCTTATTGTCTCATTCGCTTACCGCACCGAAACATCCAAAAACTCTCCATCAGAACGCAAATGCGCAAAGCACTAACGAGCATAACCAGTATCTCGAATGTGTAATTCAACTCACAATCAGAGGCACCTTTTCCGAATTGTCTCAGCACACTAAAACATCCTTTTCGACATTTGTTCTTGGTTATTGAAAAAACTATAGATGCAATAGTAATTACACTTGTAAGAATTTCAGATTTAATACAATAATCGATTGCTTTAAAAAATTGTATGTGAATCGAATAAAGATGTCGATTACTTGCGACATTTTTTTTTTACCCAAAATTTGTCAAGAACAAATATGATTTCAATTTTGTTCCATTCTAAATATAAAATACAAATGTAGACAAATTTCTCGATCTTTTTGACTAATGGATGTGATTTTATCGGTGTCAAAGGTCAATAATTACAACAGTTGACGTTTCAACCCTTTATGGGGGGGGGGGGGGGGGTTCTTCAAAAGTAGATTATTTATTCCGTACTCAATATTGTGTGTAACAAAAAAAAAAAAAAAATGTATTGCACCGTAGAAATCAGAAATATACAACTAAACAAATATACCCAAAATTGATGGTTATCCATGTTTGAAAAGTAAAAAAAAAAAAATAACTTTAGAGTCATTCCACTCGCGCAATAATAATTATTTCAGAACCCTGTGTTATTTCTGCATGTGGACGGTAATTTCAGTTTTCATTGGTGAAAATTTATCGCTGATAAAAGCGTATCCAACCCCTTAGGTTCGGAAACGTTTCACCCGGTCAAAAGATTTGATTTGGCAGAGGGCAAGGCGGGACCGAGAAAAGGTGCTTTCGAGTGGAGAAAAAGGAGTCTCGAAAGGTTCGATACAATCCGCGCCGGCCCGCGTCAGCCACTCGTGAAAGATTGCGATTTACTTGGTCAGAGCCAAGTGATCGACGTTTTACAGGACAACACGGCTTCGTTTTGCCCTCCTTGAATGGCGGCCCACGATCAATCAATCCGACTTATAGGTACAGCGGAATATACATTTTCGGCTACGTGATACTTTTCACAAAAATGTTGAATACTCTGGTGTAGCGCAATCGCGTAAGTAAATTCTCGGCTTCCCTCTGAATTCGTGACTTCGCGACCGGTTTTTGACTCCGATTCGTAACAACAATTTTGCGAACACGTTTCACGCGGTTCATCGGCGATAACCCGACGCCGTGAATTTCTAACTTTTGGGACGAGTTGGTCAAATTGTAATTGGTGTTGGCGGGTTGCACACATTTCGTTGTTTCTTTTTTTACAACAACCGAGCGCGTTATACCGCTACGTTGTTTTGGTATGGCGGCGTACGCGTTTCTGGCACTGTAGCAATTACTTCCCATTGTAATTAAGCGGCGTAGTTGTTTACCATGGAAAAACAGGAAACTATTTAGCGCTGTTTCTGCGAAGAACGTGCTCGCAATACCGTCGTATATTAATATGCCATGCATAGCACGGACAGGTTGTAAACTCGCCAACAAAGAAAATTGAATAAGAGTGGGTTCCTGCAGCTTGCTAGCCTCGCTTTTTCCCTCAGTCCTCCTTCACCCTTCTCGTTTTCAACCCTCTTTTTGCTCTATTCGCGACCCACGAACATTACCCGTGACACTTTGTTCTCGAATGGAAAATTCGTCCATCTGAGAAACTGGTGAAATTTAATCACCCGCAATCTCGAATCAAAGCAACCAGTTAAACCAAATTCCTGCATCTTCCATACTTATTTCTTGATAATATTGTCGAAGCAATTTGAGCATCGTACAGAAACTCAAGCTTTCAATTTGATTTCCATTGTACCCGGAGAAAAAATCGCTTCAATTTTATTCAAAGTGAAGCACGTATTTACAATATTATGCTTAGTTTCAAAAATATAAAATCAAGAAAGAAGCAAAAACGAGTCGTGATCTTGCGAAGGCTGATCCACTTTCCTTTTATCAATTGTGAAGTCCGTCGAATGACTTCCTGAGGACTTACTCATCTCTGAGCTTTCGTCCTTGTATGCGCTGAAAGAAGAAAATTTTCCAGGAATATCAGAGCTTACACATCTGCCTCTGAGCTTCGCTTTCCAGGGCAAAAGCGCTCAGCTTTGAATTGTTACAATAACATGTATACCTATACACGCTTTCCCGTGTCGCATTAGCTCAAAGTTCGCGTGCGAAACCGCGTCGTTCTGTTACAATGTTACTAACATACACTTCGCGTTGTTTGCTCTAGTCCTGCAGACTACATTTGCATTTCAACTGTAAGGAATTGCATGAATGAATTCACCGTCGCCGCGTTTCTGATCCAACACAGCGTTATTCTCATCACCACGTTCTGCAACTTTATTTCATTAAAACCCCGACGCACTTTGCGAATACTTCTGAAACTAATTCGGCGACAAATCCATGCACAAGTTTTCCAAACTTTTATTTAAGTGCCAAAATTAGAGATTGCTTTAACCCTGATGATTATTCCTGCGATACATTTTGTTTGAGCAATCTTCTGAGGTTCTTGAAAACGGTATCCAGGGTTGAATACTGTGTGAAACTGTGGCCTAGATTATACATAAATCTTTATCCTTTTCTTTGAAAAACGTACGAATCTGAACTAGTTGCAGAGTCGGAGTAAAATTGAAAGTACGAAATCGTCTAAAAACGTGGAGTGGAAAGGAAGTCGGACAATCGGTACTCTGTAGAGTTTCGAAGAAAATTTTTTCAGCTGGTTGGATAATCCGATGAGAATTCGGGTCGTGCCAAGAATTTACTGCAGAACTGCAATCATCGGCCGAAAGTGGCGAACGTAGGGTGGAAATTTTGCTCAATGAAGACTCGCGATTATATCCACGCGTATCAGCGGATTCTAACCTTGGGAATGTGACCCAATTTCACCTTGTTTCAACATCACCTGACGCCAACGTAAACCCTTACCTAGTTCAACTCGACTCGACTTAAAGCCTAATGGTGGAAATAACTCAGGACGAGAGAGCGAGAGAGAAGGAAAAAGAGAGAAAGAAGGAGCGCAGTCTTGGGCTGATTAAAATTTTACACGTTCTCTGCTTCCCGCAGGTAAAAAAAGGAAATTACATATATAAGAGCCTGTGCGAGCATTGAATCGAATATCGCAGTTTCTCTCCGGTATTATTTCTATTTTCAATACTCCGTGTTTTTTTTTTTTTTTTGTTCTCGCAATCTTAAGACTGAAGGGCGTCTTTATATCGGTATAAATTATTCGATCATAATTAACTGAAAGGACCAAACCAGCTCTCAAGCCATTAAATGAAAGGAAATTACGTAGGAAAAGATTTCTCGTACAGATTCGAAAAGAAGAAATGAAAGCCAAGTTTCGTTAACCGGCAAACCCGCATCGAAATCGTTCGTCGTGATTTTATCTAACGTAATTAAGAACAATCTCGATTACTACCCGGAACTTTTATGTTCAATTTCACGCCACTGCTTGTTATTATTATTATTATTATTATTAAAGAGCTCGGTCGAAAATGTTACCCCGTCGTATATAAGACGCCTTGATTTTACGCTCTGATAAAATTTCGTTGCAAGGGAGCGATTATAATTTTCCGATATTCTTGGCAGGCATAAAAAAAATCACCTACCGACATCTGTCGAGTGGTTTCGGTCGACGTTAATCATCCACGTTTGCGTATGTATATACCTAACCCCCGTAAAAAAAAGAAACGACGTTTGAATTGCAATTTCACCCGAGCGATATGTAGTTACCGGCTCAATAAAGGACCAAAATTGCGAAGCAATAACCGCGACAATAAATTTTCCGTTACAATCGTTACCCGGGGGGGGGGGGGGGGGGGGGGGGGGGATGAACACACGAAAGCAAAAAAGAAAATCGACTGCTAGGACAGATCGAAAATTTGTACCGTGAACAAATGCTCCCAACAGTTGCTTGGGCGAGTGACTCGCGTCATTCACCCCTTGGATGAAAAAAGGAAGAAAGGAAATTAAAAATAAAAACCGGAACCAACCTGCAGTGATCTTTTCCGCGGCTTAAACGAAACTACGTGGCATCGTTTTGGATTCGAATTTTTGTGGGCATGGGACTCGTGTCTGAACCACACGTCAAGTTACAAGGGAAGCGAAACCGCGCCCCGCCTACAAAACGCTTTGCGGCACGGATACAATCGTTTTTCAGGTCAGGCTACAGTCGGAACCGGTAAAAACAAAGCTGGGGAGAAACGTGGGCAAACGAATCTCCGGAAGACTGGTCATACGCGTATTACTCGTAAAACATCACCCGGAAACGAGAACCCGCCCGCGTTGTTGGGGATTTAAAGGGAGGGACGAGAGTGCGAAATTCATACCGTGAAATGATGAATTTGTCGGTAAAAGAGGCTCTTTTATATCTGCATTACGTCCATAAATCAAAGTTTTTTTCTTTTTCTTTCTTCTTTTTTTTATCATTTTTATAATTATTTTTCGGCTCAAGCTTTTGTCCCTTAATTACAGTAATAGCATGAAGTTTGGGACGATAGGTAAATTGCGAGGGAATAGGCTTGAAATAGTTACTATTTTTCGTTCTAAAGTAATTGAAAAACAATTTCAACACCGTCTGTACGCTTATGCAAATTTGCAATGTACACACTTTGCATACCGGCCTTGTTTTTGCATCCCGCAGACGCATATGCATAAAATATTGTACAATATTTTTTTATGCATGCTTCGTGTATTCGAGCATGAATTTTCATAAATTTCGCATATTTTTCACAATTTTTTTTTTATCCTTCTTTCCGCATCGGGCGTATACACCTGTACGATCTTCCTGACTTGAAATAAAATTGACGAAAAGCTCGAGCTAATCTATATCAAGTTTTGCGACGAAGTTTTGTTCACTTGAACAATGATTTGATTATATCTGTCTGCACTCATTGTCAGTCAACTAGGTATCTTCTTTTTCAGCCGTTGTCTCGAACGCTTTAAACTAGTCAAATGTACCGTTTAATGTGTCAAATATCCGATCACCTGACACTGATTACCTTTCAATCAGTATAAAACGCGCTAACGCTAGTAGAAAAATGATTCAGTCGATAGGGTAAAAGTAATTTGTACGCGGTGATTACCGAACTAGAGATCCAACACGCGATCGCGGTCACTCGATAATAATCTTCACGTCTCTCTCATTAATGACACTGTCATCTCGATCCCAGCCCCTCGACAACCCCCCGTCGCGGCGCCGTCTCCTTGTTACGGGAGTTACAAGGCATTCGCCGGTGCCGTAAGGGCACCATGGAAACCCGGGTCATCCATTATTTAGCAACTGAGGACAACAGATGTCGCGAGGGCCATACAGACAGCGTGACCAAAGTCGTTACCGCGTGAAATACATCTGCCGGTTCGCCTCGCCTAGAAATTCGTTCACCTCGATGATGCCCTGCACCGGTCGACGGTTAGGAAAACCCAAGTACGAGTCAAAGTTCTTCACGATCAAACCCGAGACCGACCCATTAGGTTTAATTATCTCGTCGGTCTATCAATCGTGAAGAAATTTCGAATGCTTCCGAGTTTTCGAAAGCTGCTCAGGGACGCCGCCCGGTTGGTTAGAATTTTTTGGATAATCCTTCTTCCTCGACGATACGACCTTCGAAGTAGATGGCAACAGGGGTGTCACCTCGCTGCATTAACAAACTGCTTTGAAATGGTTGTTTGATGCGAATTCAGACGGAGGATAATGCCCGGGTGAAATCGGGCGAGGGATGGCGATTCTCATTCTCATGTTTCGTCTCGTTCGACGGCGTCGGGGAAAATGACAAGGTTGCAGCGGACAATGAATGGCCGGCTACGTGGCTGTTGGGAAAAGCTTACCTTTCCACTGCGATACGACCCTCTGCCCTCGGGGTGACGTGACCAATAGGGTGTTTACCGGCTTCTCGGATATCTATGGTGTCCTCGGTGTATGGCAGTATAGTACATATATTTCCACAATAGGCTAGTCAGCGGGTCCATTTGTAATAGAGGCTTTGGGTGATATGCGTACCGAATTATGTTGTCGTCTGTCCCGCAACGCTGGATTAATGCTTCTATACTCATTGTCACCACGTGGAAAACCGTGACAATGAACCATTGGGATGTTCTTTAAACCGTTTTTATCTACTTCGAATCATTTGTATACACAACAATAAGTTCGGTATTACTGGTGTAACTTTTTCGAAACTGGTTTACGCTTGTAAAAGCAATTTTTTGCCATCGTTTGAAACCGTTTTGCGACCAAGTGCCAGATGATTTCGAACTTTACGTAGATACGTTGAAATCACTTCACGGACTCAAAATCTTGATCGATTTCACGCGTTGCTTGTACGGTTTCAAAATCATTCAGAATCGTTTTGTTAACTGAATTCATCTGATAATTTACTTGAAGAGAATCCTTGAGTGATTTTAAGATGTTTTGATGAAGTCAATTTTCGAGTTGTAGACTTGACTTGGAGCGTACGGTTCGTGACAGAATGTTCAACCCTCGAATTGACCTCGAAATCAGATTAGAAAAGCACTTACTGAAAAGAGATTTGATAGACTGCAGGATACGAGGAAGACGTTGCGTTGCAAAAAAAAAGCCTCATTCGAGCCTAGAATTAAGAGGAGAAAACAACTTCCGGAATTCCAAAAAAACCTTTTTAGGGCTGATAGATTAACTTCCCAGATCTCCCGCGGAGAACGAGGATGAGGGTTGAAATAAAACAAATCATAAAAGTCGTTGAAGGAAGTCAATCGGAATAAAACTCCCCGGCGGAAACGACGCAATAATTCCCTCCGAAATTTAATTACTAAGTTACCGGACAATCGTGTTAACGGTCGTGAGGTATATAAGTACAGGTCGTAGAAAAGTTGAATGCTCCAGTTAATCAACGTAGATCTGGCCGGCATCCAACGTTCTGCAGCACGGATCGCCTAACGCATTCTAATGGAATTAAAATTTTTTAGTAACACATCTGAGGTGAAATTACACCTGTTAATTTAATTCAACACCGTGGATCGCCCAGGAAACGGATAATGGCACAGTCGCCGATAAAATTTAAATCCGTTGTAATCGTCGCTTCGTACGGTGGAATTAAATATTATTAATATTCACATAGTGACCGCGATGGAAAATATGCAGAATTTTCACGAGGAACTGTCTTGTTGTTTGTCGGATTATCAAAATCTGCTCTCTTTGACAGTCGATAGTTCTGTGCGTATGAAATCGTAAATGCTATCACATTTATTCTGCTGGAGCGTTGTTTGGTTTCTTACGGTTACGATTGAAAATTTCAAAGCTCCGTTTCGGTCGAACAATTCGATGCTCAATTTTGCGTAATTCATTTGAGGACGAGAGTTGGGTAACTCGGGTACTGTAATAAACAATAAGCTGCGGTTGAAGCACGGAGGTATTATATCAACCCGTGAACTCGGTTGGGGAAACTTGAATATTGACGAAACGACGAAAATCCCGACGTATGTAATATTCTGAATATTGCGGTATCCTGAAATATCATAATAATGTTTCAAGCAAATAAATCCAGACTCTCATATCCAGAGCTCACAACGTACTCTTAAATCTCCTAAAGTGCCACTCATATATTATATCGGACATTACGAAGAAAGTTTCACCTACGTAAGGACCAGCCACCGAAAAGACACGATCCCAACCTGCAGGGATATTCCGACCCGCTCAATATACACCACGCATGACATAACTCCCGTAAGCCAGTCCCATCAAGTCCAACCCTCAATCTCCGCTCCTCCACCTTGGAAATTCGACAGTTGTATTATAGGAATATTTCCTCTCGTCGAAAAGTGCTTGAATTAAACTTCACTCAACCACTCGCATCGGGAAACGAAACGCCGAGGGCGAAGCCGTTCGTTTGTTTTTATGTCAATATCATATACGAGGATTCTAAGACAAATATTCCATGTTAATATCGTTTTCCTGATACGAGAAGTCGCGAGTTTACCGTCACTTTAGGGCATGAAACACGTACATCTTGAGCTCAAATCTCCCGCACATCCGTCAGCTTATATGAAACCATTATACCGATTGTGACGCGTGGGCTTAAGCCAGAGCCTCGTTTGGCAAAAATTATGAAAAATATTGCAGAGGGTAACTTTGCGTGGTCAAGTTCCATCGGAGGATTGCGAAGCATCGGGACTCGCGCAGCCCAGGTAGTACAGAGTGCCTTATACTTCTGCGGTTGATCATTAATTCCAATTACATTCCCTTTCAGTAGCGTGCTGCGAACCCATTACCTCTTATAGCCAAGCCGGAAAATTTATCTCAACTTGACCTATACGCCCATATACTCATGCCGTTGTGTAGCCTGTAGATGTTTTAACTTCCGAAAATGGTATCGGAATTTGATTCGATATAGATGGTTCGTAGTAATCATACATGTGTCGATTTGACGATTGCCTCGTTATCGATATCGCACTCGTCTTCGAGCAATTAGTCGATTAAGCGGAGTTTCACACAGCAAAAAGCACGCACTCTACATAATTTTCAATGTTTGAACGCTGCGCTAAGACATTACTGATCGCTGTGGAGAAAGCTCTACTGCAGGAAATTTTTCGGAGCAGTATAAAGTCAGAAGGTACTTACAGACTTTTGAACTATGATATCAACAAAGTCGGTATCTTTATTTTAAATGGATTTAAAATCCAGTTCTCGTGAATTACATCACGAAGCCAGAAGTACCTTCGCGATAAAACGTATCGATATTCGGCTGAGTTTGCGTTTGCGAGTTAAGAAATTTGGAGAGTCATGGAACTCGGTACGTGTATCGTGCTTCCTGCTACTCAACACTCGAGCAGAGTCTGTAGGATCTTGATGTGTACTTGGCTGAACTCGCAACTCACCCGTAGAAGTTATTAATTGAACTGCGAATTTAGAGTAGAATTTAGAATATCTTGGATACTTTCACCTGCAGATTGCTCGAGATTTCCTTGAATATTTTTGTACATAAGACTTTTACTATGCGGTGATTAAATCGCCCTGACATGCGGCAATGAATAATGGCGAATCGGGAGATAAACTTTTACTAGGCGGTATTCGTTTAATCTAAAAGCGTATGAATCTCTTTGAAAATAATTGATTAAACGCAAAACGAGGATCTCGCACGGCACTGTGACACCGTAGAAATCTGATATGGTTGCGTAAAACTGGGATTTACGACACCATTTTTTTCCCCCTCTCTTTTCTCCCTTTTTTGCTTCCCCCCTTGCGCCTGCATATAAATTACATCCAATAAAGTATACGGCCTGCACGTGACTACGACCCGTGTTGCCTGGTTTCATTCCGTGACTCACTGCACGCAGCATCACTTATCGGCATGATTACATGCAATTAAACCTCCGGATCTCAGAGCGCTCCGATTCGCAAAGATCCGCGCTTACAGATTCGCTAATATTTGCTCTGCGCCTAGCCGGAAAGTCTAACGAGCTCTGAATCACGATATTCAGCGGCGGAGCGGATTGACTAACGATCAATTTATTATCGCTTGATAAAATTCCGGGCGAAAAACGGCAATCCTTACTGTACGCATGTATTTCATTTTATTTGCATCCAATTATTGGCCAGCGGTAATTTACACTTAATTGAATACATTCTAATTTCACATTCAAGTTCGAAAACCGCGATGATCAAATCAATAGAATCGCTAATTGAGACTCTCACTCAAACGCGTTTAGCGATTCGGTGATAACGATCCGCGAGTCGTTGTCTCTGATTCAGTCGTCGAGTAAATTCAATCACTTCCTTTCTTCCCCCCGCTTATCCTTCGTATCTTTTTTGTTCCTCGATGGAATGCCGCGAGTTTGAGAAAACGGCAGCGTCGAACCTCGAAAATTTTTTCCGCCGCATGGTTCCGACTCCCTTTTCTTCCTTCTAGTACGTCTATACGTCCCGTCATTGGAATTTTTTTTTCCCCCACCCATCAGTCAACGCCGTTCTTTTACTACCTAATAAATTGTCTTCTCGCCCGAGGCGCAAGAATCGGACAAATGATCCGGGGGTGCGATTGATGCAAGTATGAGCAAACATCGATCGGGTTCACGTTCGGTTCGCCCTCGCTCACGGGCGGACAAATTCCGGGAGTTACGGACCCGGGAAATAAGGAATGAAAGGATCAAACTACGTCACAAGTCGACGCGGCTGGCACATCGGCGCTAACGATCCACTTAGGCTTGCCTCGTTTCTTGGCGTTGAATTCGCGGCTCAGCGATAAGTGTTATTGTTAAAATGACGACGAGGAGCTTTTGAGCGAAGACGCTGAGAAATGAAGGGCATGAATCAGGAGCCCGAGATTCGGGAGTATCATCGCCGTTTGTTCAACGCCCTGAAGAAATTCCTTATCGAACGGTGCAAATTCACATCTTTCGCTGCACTTGAAAACGAACCGAGTGCCGAGTGTGAACCTCCATTATACGTTCACACCCGAAAAGTTTGCTCGTACCTCACCCTGGGGGGTGGAATCGAGCAGCCGTGCGGCAAACGTGTTATAACACAACGTACTAAACGCACTATAAAAGCCGCATTAGGACTTCCCTGTGTTATAGTTCGCGAAGTGCTTCTCTACGAGTGCCGACGGTTGTAGGGGGATGTTACCCCCAGTTTTTAGACTCTTCTAACAAGAGTTTTTCTCCCAGAGTATCCTTCAACAGTTTGTCAACCGTCTCAAACTGCTGCCGTCGATCATTTTTCTAACGTTTCAACAAATGTCGAGAAAATATTTAGCTATGCATACTTTGTTCGGACGAACGTTCAAACGCTTCTTGTAACCGATGTTGAATGAATATATACCTTTGTTCTAATTCTGTGATCACAAATACAGCTGACCATTATCGTTAATTGCTTCATTTTTCAATATGTAGCGCAAAAAAAAAAAAAAAACTTGCCTGCGTTATCCTTCCACGTCCAAGAGAGTTGAAGTAAAAATGAACTAAATGGTGTTATTGAAACTATAATATTAATTTGCATTGAGACACAGGCACTTCGACCAAAGGCTGCTTTCGGTGCAATTCGATATTTCGGTTACAACAGCGTCTAGTTTCTCGGTCGATGTTTTGTATCGGAAAATTCCATCCGTATCTTTTCGGGGTTTGATTTGTTGTTCCTTTAGTATATTTCTTCAATCTGAAAATACTGAGCTGGGACGAAGAGCCAAACACACCGCTATTATGGCTGGGATACCACTCAGGGCACAGAGGAAGCGGGAAATTGCCGGTGACCGCGTTAGGCTACCTTGACCTAACGCGGTTGAGAAATGGGAGTTCAATGAAGCCTGTGACACGGCAAAGGTTAAATTACAAAGGTACCCAGCTATAAGTGTAGGAGAAACGCACGCCTCGTCGACTCCCTGCTCTTATTCCGCGATACATCATCAACGACGTCAGTTGCGGCGGTGATGTTGAAATGACTTCAGATGTTGAAGATATCACTTTGTTCTCATGACGAGAATTCCGAGGGGCGCGCATTCGACTGACCCACAAAGACTCAAAGCGATATCCTATCACCCCGTAATATACCACGAAAAATGTACACTTTCACTCGACTGCGTGTCGATCACGATCACCGCGGATTTATTACTCGGTCGTAAGTGCGACGCTGGTGGCTTCGGTTAACCACTTCCATTCATGAAACTGCAGGCTCTTATCGTGCCGTTGACAATCCAATCTGGGGTCTCGTGCTAACGGAGTCGAAAATAATAACGCTATTTTCTAGCATGCCATAAAACGGTGGTGAAGTTCTTTTCGTAGGATAATCGTGACGCGTGAATGGGAAAGCTGGCGATCGGTATTTCATGCAGCACACGGTTTTCTTGCTACTCGAAAAATTCAGGGTGTGCTAGACGGCTTCTCTTTCGGCAGGTTCGCGTAAAAATTCCTTTTCAACATTTTCCCCGCTTGTCAATATCGAGAGAGCGAGGCACTTTCAAATATTACATCACCCGCCGGAGACAGAGGAATATTTCTGACAGACAGCCATCGCTTGACGTCCCAAACGCGACGTTTTCCAGCCTGGGTACAAGCACTTTTTCGCCTATATGTCTCTACCATAAATACACGTCAACTGACGATTTATATCAGAGGTGCAAAAAAATAGCTTCACTTTCGATTATAACGACCGAGGAGCGGATCAACGCGGACAAGGGTCAGGAATGACGTGATCAAACAGAGTTTTAGGCGGTGCCAGTGACAGGCAATGAAGCGCTGACATATTTTACCCCAGCCCCGAATGGCGAGACGGTTTTTCATCAGTAAATCACTGTTATTTGACGTCACATCCCGGAATTTATCATCTGTCCTTCCATCTTTTTGTCAACCCACCCTTTGTTTTTCTTAAGGTCTTTCTCCTCTTCCATACTCACGGAAGCTCGCCAAACCGTGTTACTTATACTCGAGCCATTTAACTTGGTTACCATCTATTTGTGCAGATGAAATTGAAAAGCAGCATACCTAAGGCTTGTATTGATAACCTCCTATTACCACAAACTTCAGCATCAAACGGTGGCAAATAGAGTCGTGTGAACCATTTGAACGGATCTGAGTAATATTAAGTTCATACTGAATCATTGCAGCAAGTTTAATATTCATTTACTCAACTGAGACGTTGTAGCATTGAAATGATCTTTTTAGTATTACAAAGTAGTTGAAAAAGACTTCGCCTGTATGGTGCACACGATGATTTATGTAACAAAATTCTGCTTTGAACGTTTTTTATTTTAATTTTTTTTTTCGTACTGACGTAGAAAAAAACCGCGTAAGCCATACTTGCGTTACATAAACAATATTAATACAAGATTGTTACTAATATTATTTTATTAATTGAATCCCACCCGTCATTTCAGCACTTTGCGAATCGCTTCATTGTGTAATGTCAGGTATCAAAAAAGGCTAATTGACAGATTATGTGAGACTTGTATTGACTAGTTACTTTAATAAAGAGTTAAATTCATTGAAAAAAAGTTAGTTTAATATAATCCGAAATTCGTAACGTTTCTAAATTTACTACAATTAATTTCAGTTTTTCGTAAGAATTCTCTCGTGCCGCCGCTGCAGCGCTGGCATCTACCATTACATACACTTGAACGTTAAACTTTACGTCTTGAGATAATAGGACGAGTATATAATATAAGATAAAATATCACAGAGAGCAGCCGTCTTCATTCCACATCTAGCCGCGCGGTAGACGTTAGCTCGCGTTATCAAGGTCTATCCTCCAGACTGGGTGTAACGAGAAAAAGCCTGTGAACTCTCTCGGAGAATAGAAAACTTCGGGGAAGGCTCCTTTTCTCCTCAGTCCGTAACCGCCGGTGAAGCCCACTTTACGAAAATCATTAAATCTTGGGGTAAAAACGCGAGTGTGCACCGGGAGAAAAGTACGAGTCGCTCTTTTTTGCCTCCAGTTGATGGAAAGCAACGGTAAAAAAATCCAAGATCACCTCAGAGCTGGCCGACTCCATCAGGCGCGTCTAGCTGGACGACACTTTTTAGCGTTTATGGGGTTTAAGAGACGGGCCATCATGAGCAGCCAGTGTAACTTGGGGTTTTACACGCGTCAGGTGACCCTCGAAAGTGTCCGGAAGGACGTTTCAAATATACCAGAATCGTAAAACCGTTTTCGCGATTACCCCGATGTGGAAACGGGAGAACTGAGCGGCTTTTGCGAACGTGTCCCACTTCCGTCTGGCAAAGTACCCGAAACGTCTTCTGGTTGGTTTTATGTCGGTAAGAAAATAACTTGGGATTGAATAGAGCAGACGCCCGTCTAGACGATTCCACATTCGGTGTTAAATCGCACGCTTTCAGTCTCGGATGGCCTTGTGATTTGAATGATACCTCGGACTCGCCTAAATTTTACTTCATTTTTATACACTCGCTGGCTGCACCTTTCGCAAATCGTTGAAAGGACAAACAATGGCCGTGGATCCTTTAGTGATAAATGGAACAATTTGGATCAGTTTTTCTCCGTAGAATTCAGCAGTATCTTACATCCTTGCGGTACCAGATGAGACACAAGTTCATAATTCATCCGTTGCGTGTTGGGGATTCATTTAGGTACATGGTTATCCACTAGAAGATTGGTTTTTTACGTCAACGAACGATCGAGACGAGGATCGTCGGGTTCAGGTTCAAAAGAAGTTTCCTTGCGGATGACGCGAAACTTTTTTTCATCCCACTATGGCCCCTTTTTCGTAATTCAAACATCAATGTTTGACAGGTATATTCTTTTGCCGCAGATGCCGACGCCTGGACTCGTATCTCGAGTTTTTGTCCCCCGGGGTTGATACATCCCCGTTTTTATCACGCACAGCTTGAATCGATGATCACAATACATTCAATTGATATTCCACACCTTGGGACACCGCGTATCTTCTTCTTCTTCTTCTTCTTCTTCTTCTTCTTCTTCTTCTTCTTCTTCTCCCATCTTTTATTGTACGCTCTTACATTTTCTCGAAGCATAAAGACGTCGCTACGGATGGTTGCTACAAATATTCCCGATTTTCACTTGACTGATTCAATTCACCTCCGAGTCTTCGCACTAATTGCCTTACATTGTGATTGTGATGAACTCCATACATCAAAGCTACGCTTAAAATTGATATTGATATATTCAACGGAATATCTTGGTTCAGGACATTTGAAAAATTCCAAACCAATCCACCTCTCCCATTTTTCCCCATCGTGTGACCGCTGAACACGTGTACGAAAAGGATAATCCATGTTGCGGGGAATAAAATGATAACACGGTGTCATGCTCGGTATACAGGCACAACCAACTTGCTCCGCCTCGGACACATATTGTCAGAGCGAACCTTACGGCTGCTTATAACTATGTATATACATATATGCCTGCTTCATGTATATACTTAACGCTCGTGCGTATTATACGGATATATACTCGGGGTACGCACGCACCGCGGTATATGCAGGGGAGTTTGCGCTTGTTATTTTAATTTGCATTACAACGGCAAGCGTATAACAAGATTTAAGGGTGCGCGGTTACAGGGTGTTACCCCGTGCTAAATACGGGCTGACTACATCATATCGCGTTGAGCACTTTGAATAACAACGCCAAAAACCAGTTCCTTACGCTCCTTCGCTGCACACGTTCAACCGTACGTCTCGGGAATTCCCGCATCTGGGGTCACAGTCTGTTGTCCAGCGTGAGGGTTAAATTTGATCCTTCTTACCCCCTTTTACCAACACCTAACAGCCTGTGGTTAACCGCAGTATAGCCCTCGCGGTCTCTGCCCCGATGCGTTACTTAAACGGTTCAACGTGCCCGATACTTTTCGCGAAAGCTCTCCCATTGGACTAAAAAGCCTTACGAATTGAACGAACATTCGAGTTCGGACTGCAAAAATGTAGTCTGCAACATCACGTTCCGGGCCCGGCGAATCGTAACTCAAGGTTACTTCGCGGTGATAGAATTACTTAGATCAGGCACGAAACATACGTGACTGTGTGCTGGTATATTGGCGTAACCATGCAAATTGTCAAGTTGCCGGTGTGTCATAGTTTTCAATAATTGTTACTTGGTCTTTTCACTCTCGATTGATCTATACATGCTTTTATTTATACATTGAAACATGACAATTGTTTAACGTGCTTCAGCAGAAAATGAACGTTCGCGAGTTTCGATGTTGCAAGGTCTTCACTTTGAAAATTCATTGTGCGAACACAGAGAGGCTCTGACCCTTCAAAGATGAGCTTCTGTCACGTAAAACGAATAATACCATGTCTCAGAGGATCGCTGCTGACTCACGTGCTAAATTTTTTCAATTAATCACGGCCTCTCTGCAATACACCTTTGGCGTATCTTACGCAATTGGGAGGCAAAGGAAAATAGGTCGATGGATATTAGGTTTGACTCGATTAGTCGTGGATCATGGGCTCAGAAATTACCGCAGCTTGCAGGTAAGCTGAGTGCACCGCGAGAAACTCCGTCATGCGTTACAACGCTTCTCGGCATTTCGTGCTGAACTGTACGCGTCAAGCGAGAAGGATTCACAGCAACAGATCCACCATGCTGATCGCCAAAGGGAAATGTTTTGCACCCGATGTCCTCAAATTTCTCCGCTGTTGCTTTCAACTTGGTCGCACTTATCTTACTCCAGGGTCGAAATTACCATTGGGTAGTTTGTTTCCGGTGAGTGCGGATGTCGAATAACGCGATTGTGGTTGGTGAGTGCCATTCCGATAGGATAACAGTTGTGCGAAAGAAACGAGTATGCAAAGTTATTGTCGATACTTGCAGTTCGCACTTCACTGCGACGCGGCGACGTTTCGGTATCACCGTCATCTCGTCTAGTCTAATCTCTATTCAACGCCAAAAGCTAAACGCGGTGTAATCAATTGTGTAGACTTAGTTGAGCATGGCATCTTTGAACACGACGTTAATTCGCGGCTGATATCGTCAGGCTAAACACGAATCTGTCTTCCACTCGGCCGGTTTATACTCACAGCGTATGAAACGCGACCGCAGGGTTGAAAATCTCTGAATTGAAACGGACGTGATCAATCATTTAACAGATCTCGTTTATCTTATCACATTGGTTATGAATTGGTTAACCATTGCCATTAACTACGAATCGATGTCGTCCTTGGTAGAGGGCAATGGAAATGACCCGCGCCCATCAACCATCCTGCTAATTGCTTCAGGGTAATTGAGTGCGGTGCGTTTACCTGGGAGTCCTCAAGTGGACATTTCGCATTTTGGTTTGTGTACAATCGAAACCGGGATCAATCTGTAGCGGGCAACTGATTGTGAGACATTTCCAAACCAAATACTGACCCGCCTCAAGTGTATTTGGCTTGGGACGGGTGCTCGCCGTTCACCGTTGTTCATCATCCGCCCAGTATTACCTACACCGTAGGAAGAAAATTACTAATCGTGCGTTGTCAGCTCGAGTGATAGATCACGGGGTCCCGAAACGTGATCGTTCACCAACATGAATTCTACCAAAAGTGAAATATGGCGGAGGTGAAGCATCCTTTCTGTGGTGGTGCGCGTACTTCCGGCAATACTAAAAATGTTCTTCGTCGAGTCGGTGCTCCGTTTCTGACGCTGCCAAGATTGCAAGCAACGCTCGTTGTTGGATAGTAACGAATTGTTTTAATGAAACTAAAAAAAAAAGGACACACCCTTCGTATGTTATCGATTGTGATTTTCGGGCACCGCAAAATACCGGCTTTCCCCGTATGCTCCAGATGACGGATTGCACCAACCCCACACCCGAACGCGTTTGCGGGATCGTCATAATAGCTCGGGGAGAGGATTCTATGGGGTGTGAATATCGAGAAAAGGGAATAGGTCAGTAGGTGCCATTCAGGCATTCACCGTGGAAGTTACAATGTGGGATCGTTAACATTTTCTGGTATTATTCCCACAAAAGTACATCGGTGATTCGGCCGACGTTTGCACAGCTTTTGATCCTGCTGGGAACGAGCCGATGTTCTCATAGTTGATACATTGAAATTCCCGTAACGTTCGTGTACAAATATCGTTTATATAAACAGGATTCTGCTTGTTGTGGAAAATGGAACGGAGTAGGTGTAATCTGCACTTCCCATGTGTCTAGTCGTAGATTTTAGGGGGGTTAAAAATTCTTTTCCAGAAGTTGCTACTGATAATTAATACACACGCACGGGACTGGAAACAAAAGGAAAAAGAAAATGAACTTTTCACTTCGGGTCATAGACGATTCACAAGTTGCGCTCGATTTGAAATAAGGAAGTGTGGAATAGATTTTCGCTAGCGTTTGTACTCGCTGCGAAAATTATACATATGAAAACAAGTTTTCTATAATTTAACGATAAATACAGCACTCGAACACGAATGCTGCACGGCCGAACTACAAAGAGCTTTTGCGTCGAGAACAATAGGGAGTTTAGCGTCCGGCTTGGCATTACGGAAAAAGCTCTGGTGAGCGGTGACCACGTACGCGGAGAGCTTCTGCAAACCGAGCGAAAACAAAAAACGAGAAATAAACAAAACACTGGATAGCCGTCTGGACGCCATAATTAATATTCTGGCAATAATTCTTCTCTCTTTCTCCATCTCTCATCCTTATTGCTTTCCCGCAACGTGCCTTTGCACTGCTGCAGCATGCGCCGCATGCCACTGCAACGAATGTCTCTCCTTTTATTTCGTTCGCCTCTCTTCCTATTCCTTCCGGTACACATCCCATCGTAAAGGTGCCCTCCACATCCTGCCATTATATAGTTTTATATACTTATTTTCAGGCTATAAATTTGCACATCTTCCACACCTGCGAACCGTTTTGTTGTACGATACGATTAATCGCTTTGCGTACTGCAGCTTGTGAAACAAAACCAACATTGACAACGAAATGTCGATGGTCGTTTCAGATCGAAAGAAAACAACAACAAAGATTAATGTAACTTCCGCGCAAAATTCAATAATGCGACTTCACTTTGAGTTACGATATTCATTGTACCTACGAGTCTTAGCGTTATTTTTATGAAACTATCGTTGATTTTGGCAGCGAACGAAGGGAGCCGGGCTTCTGCAGAAGTGTTTTTACCTACGCAAGCTGCTCGCGGGAAGCGAATGTATAAAACCCAAAACGTAGCTGATCGGCGAAACGTGTAAGTCAGCCATTGTTATGCCTATCATAGTGCGTATTCGGGTTCGATCTACAAGGGCGACATTCAGATGCAAAGCTTGCGGATACAAAGCCTGCCTACCCGCCTCGGTATACACGTATACAAGATTAGAATCGGTGGGTTGTAAAGCGATACCAAACTTCGTAGGAATAACGAAGCGTACCCGGTGTGATGGTACGAATCTCCATCTTATACCGCCACTGTCGCCAACTTTTTTCCCCGTGTCTATGATTGCTATCAAAATTAGGTACCCAACCTTAGAGAGTTCGGTGATTTTTTCGGTAACTTATCTCTCCAAATTTACCACAGTCAATTCGTAACGACCGTTCCTCAAACGTTGCTATAAATTCGAGTTGCGCATTCGGAACACGCTTTAGATTACGGTTCTAATCCATTGTCGAAAACATGAGGTGCTGAGCCATGTGTGCCGACATCGGGACATATTAGCATAGCTAAACAACTTATCGAACAAATGTCAAATGCCAAACTTGCGAGGCGGGCATGAGTTTCGAAGACAGGAGGGAGGACCGGGAACCCGATGCATGACACTTTTGACAGGCACCCGGACATATGGCGTGCTGTTGCGGTGGGGTTGTTGATTTTTTTTTTTTTTTTGTGGGCCCGTATAGCGTTAACGTTGAGGCGGATTCCGCCGGCTCATAGGAGGGTGTTTCAATTTGACGTGTTCATTCGCCCACCGCATTTCCATTCAGAAAAGGGGTGCTGAGTTCATTTGAAGACTCTTACTACTTCCGAATGGACGAACGTCAATGCGGTAGCGTGTATTCCGCACTCCTAAACCTTGGCACCCCGAGGATGCCTAAAATGAATCGACTCCGGTGTTGTAACTCATTGAATATACATTGTATATGCCTTACTCTTTTCAACGAATGTCTATTGTGCACGATCTCTTTGATAGTTTCCAACCCGAAGAAATTCGGACTTCGCTTGTACTCTTCGAACTCGAACAACCGCCGAAAGAGTCTATAAAATCGCATTGGTTCGCTGCTCAATGGTCACCGTATTCCGTTATGTATAGGAGAACTCCAGCAAGCGTGGAGTAAAAGGAAATCCGAGAAAATGTGGAAAAATATACTAATATGAAACTGTGACAAAGCACCAGGTGGTGGATTGAAAAAAGGACTACAAAATAACCGCTTGCTACTGTAAGGTGACGGGTGGATCACGGACTGTTCGTACCGCAGACGAATAACAGGATATACTATCCTGCGGTACTCATAATAAATGTGGCGCGAACTCGTAAATCCGCCCGTGTTTCACGGTGTGAACGGGCGTAAATATATACCTGTACCATCGTTGCGAGAATCTTGGCGCGTAATATCTGTTGAGCTGTAGTTTTAAACTGTGAAACAATTTCACGATCTGATTGCTAAACCGAAGTGCGGGAGTCCGGATCGTGCGAAATTTCGATCCAAGATAGTTAAATTTGTAACAGATGTATTCGCAATGATTCATGAAAACCGGGGACGGTTGTATTTTCAAAGCAATCGGGATAACGCATATGATGTGCTTTTTAAAAATTCGCGGAAGTTATTAATCGTCGATCGACTGAGTAGACAGACTCGCAATTAGAGCAAAACCTGCAGAGCTCATCCTGAGCTTGGATTTCGTGAAAGCATTCAAACGGTGAATCTACGTAATGCGGGTGAAATTAAGCAGAGCGAATACACTAGGCAGTCTGGTATGTCATAGGAATGCAGATTCATGGATGTATTCGTAGGGTGTACAGAGAGATATGCGTGGCTGCATTATGAATTCTCTCCGGATTGCCAGAGGCTACCGAATCCAAACCTGGAGTCTCGATTTCGACCTGAGAGACTAATATAGAAACTGCAGCCGACCCGCCGCCGAACCTTGGTAACCGTATTTCGACCTATTGAATTAACTTCGTCTGTATATTTTATCAGTCTGGCACATGTCTGTAACCAAGATAACGTGCTTTTCAACCACCGGAGTGTGCGACCTCGGCCCAATTCGATAGACTGGATAATTAACACCTTCCAATATACGCGACTGCATGTGACGTCGGCACATCAAGTTGATATACCGTATTGCACGTACCTATGAAATTCGAAATAATTTAAGTGTAGAAATGCTATATGTGCAGGTATATGTGAGTGCGTGGATTAGCTATCGTTGTGTAATAGTAATGTAACGAGAGGTATGAAAAAATGAGAATCGAAATAGAGTGGAGGAAAAAGTTGGATGCAAGGGGGGTAAGTAGCTATCTGAATGCAGTTCTACCCGTTGCGCTGGAAGCAATTCTCATTTGTTTCCCCGTTTTTAATCCATGCTCAACTCGTATTCCCCGCATTCCTTGCGGCTCTCTCTCCCCCCCCCCCCCCCCCTCTCTCGTTCGTTTGTACGGTTACAATACTTTTACTCCGAACCTACAGATATGCACGGAGTTACGGCTTTCTCGCCTCGCTTTGCCCTTATTAAAACGCAAAAACGAAACTATAATCCAGCCAACGGCGCTCTCAGTTATACACGTATGTACCTATATACCTTGTATACCTAGGTACGATATGTAATGTTTCTACCGACGTAATTTTTACTCATTTGTATTCTATGTTCGGTGGTGAATTGTTACGAAGAATAATTTTTAGCTGGACACACATGGTGTAAGAAATGGAACTTCGTGTTATGTAATGGGGCTCTCCATGCTCACACGTGTGATCATTTTCAAATGAATACCATACGTATTCGGTTTAAGAACGGGATAACGAAAGGATCTTCAAAGAAGAAGTTTTTGCTTATCCTCATTCCCTGCCTCGATGATAGACAAGATTCGTTACTACGCTGAATTCTTGTTTCAATTAAAAATTCACTCCACGCTTTATCCGCGAGCGTTTGAACATGGATATCGATAAATCTAGCAAAGCTTGACCAAGGTTTGACTTTATGTGAAAAAGTTCAACTGCCCGTCGAAAATAATGTTCGTCTTGGAACGATATTAGAAATTGCTAACCTAGATGAGATCGGGAAATTAGCGCTCTGGTTCCGTTTCTTCTCGCAGATGTAGCGATTTTAGTGAATCGATTTCGGGCCTGTCACAGCGAACTCGGTGAAAGGAGTTGCAGATAAATCGACGTGGAAACAAGGCGGAGGTACGTATCACGTTATCGGAGAAATTTATAGCACCCCTGCAACAGTTGGAGCCCGCACATCTATTCCTGCAGCTATTCTTATTCGCTCCTGTACGGTTTGCGAACGATGTATGCGAACGTCGATTGGTTTCATTCCGATTTACCGAAAATCCCTATTCCGACTAACCATGAGGATATACGATTTCTCGGGAATATATAAAGCCCGAATGTATTACGAAGGGTTCCTCGGCCCCTAACGACATATTGCTGGAAGGGTCAAGTTAACATTTATTCTCAAAAATATGGTGAACCAGTCTTGAAAAATCTTCGCCATCAAGGTTCGTATATTCGTATCTCGAGATCCCTCGGCGCTTGATTTCCGGCCAGAAATATTCCAACGTCCAGAAATATTTTAACTTATACCTCCCTCAGCGTGAAACTTTTCCCCGACATTTCACTAGGTATGGCGGCAATTTTATACTTCACCTCCGAATTCCATGTATCAATTTCCTGCCCTCGTTTCCGGGCGAAAGAGACAGAGATAATGAGAAAGAGAGAGAGAGAGAACGAATGAAGAAAAAAAAAAGAAAGTAAAATATTACATACGACGTCCGTCACCACACTTTATACTCGGTGTCAAGACCTTTCAATTGCAAAGAAGTGCGGCCAATTGTCCCTTCCTGTGAGTCACTCTCTGTACTGTCCGTAGGTCGCGGGTCACTCGAATAGATTCGTCGGAAGAGAGAAAGTCATCGTTTATGTAACGGCGAGGGGTTAATTCGAGTGAAAAACCTGTCAGATATTCTTTTTCCCTCTCAGTATTTACTCGGTGAACGTATCTTTCTGCAAATTGAAGCGATATCATGACCGAGCTTTTTTTCACCGCATTTTTGCCCGTAGAAACAAACAAATGCTTCGACAAGGGTGGATATTGAATTAGGCCATGACCGTTAATTTCAATTGGCGAGAGGACTGTGTCGAAAAATGGCTGCTACTGTATTCTCACCAGCTCTCGCCGCCTTCCCTCTTCTTGCATATATGAATTTTTGTCACGATATTTGAGTAAAGTCTACAACATTGCTGTATAAAAATCAACCGAGCAAATACGAGTGCTTTATCTATATTCCTGATATTCTTTTTATCCTCCATTTCTTCGAAGTTCGGAGATATCGAAGTTCTCCCCCTGCAGCTATACAACGCGAATAAGGGACCGGCTCATTTCGGTTTTACCACCCTCGGGATCTTACAGCGGAAAACTGTGCAAAAGTGCGGCTAATCGTAGAAGGGGAATACCAGTGTTCATAAATTTGCGAACATAGAGATCGAGGCTTGAGCCAGCCTTCTCTTCCATGTGCTGTATATAACCTAAGAAAAATTCTTTTCTCATCCTCGAAATCTTGTTGCGTTTTATAAACGGGACGAAAGTTATTCCGGATATCGATTACGAACGAGCTCAAATAGACACGGCTTCTTGTGACGGGCCGCTTAGTCAGCCGTCTACCGGAGTAAGAATTAGTGTCATACGACATCTACTTGTACGTCCAATCGGGGATTTTACTCTCTCGACTTGCCGAGGCGGTAGAATTCCTTGAGGTTACATATACTTCAGGTGAGTTTAACAGAATGATACGCAAATTCCAGGCGCGGCTTTAAGCGGCAGAGAGGTTTTCCTGCCATGAATTTACGCAAATGGAAAGCGGCACTGTGGCAATTTATAAACCCCATGCTGCATGCGCGAGTGTGTAGACTGTTTGCATTACTGCTTCGTACATGCATGTATTATGCGTGTACACGCATACGTAAGAGTATCAGAGCACGAATTCACGTCCTGAATAACAAGCAGCGTGTTATGCAGTATCTCGTTAAAGTTTACAACCGTTCGACGGTGAAAAAGCCATGAAAATCTTGGCCCAGTCACCGGAGAGTCTCTCTTCCGATCGTCGGCACGTTGACAATGGATCGTAAAAGAATTGTCAAAGTTTGCGACAACACGAACGTGAAACGGAATAATCGCGACGTTTTGATAATTTCCATGCACCTGAACGTGACCATATTCGACACCCAAATCAAATATTCAAGTATTTCTCTAACACTTTTCTTTTTTTACTTTCTGATTTCAGGTGAGCTTTTCGAGTCCAACTCTTCCATGAGTATGAAAATTGGCGTAACTAACAAGGTGACAGAATTGGAATTGAAATTTATCACCTTCCACGTAAACGGTGAGCCTGAAATCCGTGTCCATTTGTAACAAGTGAATCGCCTCTCCTGCAACTGCTGGCTATTACTGTAATATACTCGCGTAACTGGACCATAATGTGGGATATCCTCTCAAATTGTACACGACCGCACGCTACGCGTGGTGGTACCAACCGACGGAACTATTACACGAATGGACACCCATTGCTTCCACAATGAGGCTGCCGTTACCCTCCGAGCGGTGCGATTCTTAAGACACACGACTTCTTATGCTGCTATTTCTTCCTTTATCACCACCCTTGCTATCTATTCAACAGGGCGAGTTTTTTGGCTGGATTTTTTCTCTCACTCCTTCGTTTAGGTCAAAATTTTGCCCAACTGCGGACCTCAAACTAAATCAGGAATACTTTATTTCTGTGCCTTTCTCTTGTGAAAATGCACAAAGTCACGGTCTGCGGGTAGACTACACTTATTCATGTTCATCCTTTTCAGTCGTTGGTACAAAGTATCTGATATTTAATCAGGTACTGGCTGCTTAGGAAACTAGAGGTGTAAAAATCTGTCGGCTATGTTCACCTCTCGAACTCTTTGGCTCTTTCATCAACGGTAAAAAGACCAGGTTAAAGTGATAACTATCTATATGTATATTGGTAAATGAAAAAAGTTTCAAGCACTTTGCGAAGCTTACAAGGATTAAACGAGACTTTCTTTCATCCTCCGGGCTTCATCCTTCGAGTATAAAGTAGTACCTATAAATAAGAACGTACCTGTACACGCTATGCTCGACTAGGGAGAACGGTTGCCTTATAACTCGGTTATTCAATCAGGATTCTCGACTTTCTGAAAATAATTCCAGCTCGGTCGTTACTGATTTTTTCACTTCAGTCTAAAATATCAAGAGTTCTCGAACAAATAATTACAGTAGTACTTGGTCTGAATGTTTCTTATTTTTTTGTTTCCAGTTTTTTTGTTACAAAACATATTTAACTTCTTATTCGGTAACCGTAAAACCTGGAATCTACCCCCTCACAAATTAAGGCGCGAGGACGTCATGGCGCGGAATCGATAAAAGGAGAGGAGAACTTGTCGCGGTCTTCATCACTCTGGAAACATTCGTACCAACCACGTCCTCGCGCAGCCTCGCTTCGTCGATGAAATCGAAGGCAAGCTGTTTACACGATGGAGGAAATCGCGTTTCGACCAAAAATAAAACCTAATCTTCGATTTAATTTTTCGAGGGGGGGAAAAAAAATAATCTTCTATACATATATCCTCGTCTTTTATCTTTCCTCTTTTCCGATCGCATTAAAAGACCGAAATTCCTCTTCGTTACGTGTTTCGTGTTCACGAATAAATCGAATCTCGGGAAATTTTTCGTCCCAGCAGCTGTTCGCATCTTCCTTTGACGTGGGTAACCGAAAAAAAGGAAAAAAATACTAAGAAGGAAAAAAAGAAAATACTTTACGAATAAAATAAATCACACGAAAAACGCGTCGCGGTGTCTCTCAAACAGTCCGGGACACGGACTCGGTTCTTTTCTAGGTTTGCTGTACTTACCGTGGCGTAGGGACTACAGTATAGATATGCCTTTGTAGAGCCGTAACTAGGTTGCCTCAGAGTGACGTCACGATCACACTAACCCACTTCACGTCCCATCTAGTCAGCCAGCTAGGCAGGTGGGTTTCGCTCTCTGTCAGAGGATCCCTCTATCCTCGTTCACGTTACACACACACACACATACAGACATACATACGTACGTACGTGTCGTACAATATGCATATTTCTACGAATGTACGCATCTGCGGATAATATGTCTACAGCGATAGAAATTTCTCTAATCTCGACTCCAGCGAGTTCGCGTTATTCTCCCCGTCAAGTAAGCTCGAATGACAGCCGATTGTTACCGAGGGTGTCGCAAACATTGATATGTAACCTGAAAAGGGTGGCGAATTTGTAGTAAAGTATTGAAGTTCTAGTTAATAGTTTTATTATTATTATTATTGTTGTTGTTGTTGTTGTTATTTTGTTTCCCCAACTACTACAATTTCTTTTTAGCAAATTGCTTCCTGTAGTAGGTTCTGATTTGAAGAAAGATTAAGGCAGTGCTCCGGACGCTTCTCGTATCGTACGAAAAAAGTCGTCGAGCAGTTGAGAATTTGGCTTCAGGACCTAAATCAGGTATGATTGCTCGATAGAAGTGAATGAAAAAGTTTCTTCCTACTTTAACCGATGAAATGATGCAGGGTCAGGTCCCATGAAACTTTTATGCCACGCCTATATTCTTACAATGCTTGGACTTCCAGAGGGCTTCGTATCTTTATGCCAGATCGACAGTTTGGTTCCTCGTTTCGTTCCTCTACAGGCGGAAATACTTTGAGGAGGAAGTGATTACCGGAGAGTGGAATTGATTCGCGATTTTTTTTTTTTTTTATTATCCAGACTTCCTCCGTTGCGATTCGATAATCTTGAGGTGTTATTTAATTAAGTACACTTACTGTAAAGTTCGAAATGTGCTTTGGGATCGTGCAGACGTTTACTCTCCCGACTCTCTATTTTCCTGACAGCTTCTGCGAAAAGTTCCGAGTCAACTGCTAAGAAGGCTGAGAGACTATGTAGAGAAACTAAATAACGTTTCTCGGTACTCAGCAGGAACGACAAGCAAACTTTATAAATTTCTCTTAATCCCCGAATGACAAATTCGTCGCGGCGCCGGTTAGTACAGTCGGTGTAAATCTTGGGCGCCTGTACTTGCAGTTCCTATTTCTTGCTCAGATCAACGCGCATTTCCCTTGCAAGAAATTCATGCACTTTAAGCCGGTCGGATTTGTCGTTTCGCCTCTGAAATTTTGGTTGTTGGTAAAATCAGACTGTAACTTTTGCCGAGAGATTAGCAGAAATTAATTTTCCAATGTACGGAACAACTACGCCACTGCTGTTACCAACTCAGAGGGAAACTCAAAATCACACGAATACACTGGCGCAAAATCCGTTCGTGATCAAACGGTGAAATCGGCAAGTTTGCACCGTCCTCATCCGGAATTCCCTCCTCGTAAAACTCTGTTGACACATCAGATCCACTCGAGTGCTAACGTCACGTCAGCGAGATTCTCGTTTAAAATTTTTCAAACTTTCAAAACATCGCAAGCACTTTTATATTCAAGAGGATATCAAACTTTTCTACTACTTTTTATTAACTTTTTCTTTGACTTTGGTTCTTTCGCTTGTCCCGCATTGTTCGGCAATTATTATTCAAAGATTCGGTTCGAGTACTTTTCACGCAATCCGATCTTCAAAGACTGCGGTTTTTCTAAATCAGCTCATGCTGCTCCTTCTCTAGGTAAAATGGAATCGAGGCTAATCCTGAGATCATTTATACAGTCTCGTTTACCTTGGCAGGTATTGTGAACCGTGTGTCTGGAAAATGAACAAACTCCGGATATATTTTTAACGGTTTCAATGGAGACCGTTAATCGTGGAACAAAAGAAGTTCCGAGCGAACGGAACAAATGCGTCCGGTACACGCTGACGTTATGGGGATTTAAAAAAAAAAACCGTCCCTAAGCCCGCTGTTTTCCATTTAAACGAAAAACAGATCGAGGCAAAAAACAAGCGAGCGTAGAGCGCGAAATAGGCGAACTGCGAGTGTGCAGAATCATGCAGAGACTGTATTTACGCCGACTGGTGCAATTCAACAGGTAGCTTTTGATTGGAAACTGAAGTTAAACCAGGCGCGTCGATCGGTTCTAATGAAGAGCATAAAAAGGCTTACAGCTGCCTGCATCAAATTGGTAAACGGAAAACCCAAACCACCCGGTTAACCCCTCGGCCACACTTTGCGTGAATCATGAATCCCCGTGATTCATGGAATAAGATTGTACACCATGCACGTCGTTTGGCCAAGGGTTCTTTCACCGCTGAGTATCGAGCCGAGTACATTGCATGACGGCTAAACAACCGCAGGAAAATCCGCGGCTCGACCGTGTTGCGTGACGTAAAAGTGACGGTGATAATTATTACACGAAGACAAGGCTTCCGGTAATGCATTCGAGAATTTTTCTCAAACCGTTATCGAAGTCATTTTTCCCGATGGACATCGCCTCTGTTTTATTGCTCTCTTCGGCGATTTTCGAGTGGAAACGGGATCGAGTGGAATCGATTATATTATCATATTTCTCGACCACCGGAACTGCTCTCTCGACACTCGTGCCGTGATTGATCGATGTTCTTCAAGTCGTTCCGCTGGCCCTTCACTCCTCCGAATCTATCCCCGGGCTGCAGCTTCCGCAATAGCTCGATTTCTTTGTTACTTTACCGCTTATACTTCGCCCCCGAAAACCCGGTTTGTCGTGTTCACCGAAATACGTGGACGTTATAGGTGTGGGTATACCGGCGCCGTGATATAAAACGCTCAATCTCGACGTTTCTCGTAAAATCTCGTGCATGCGAATCCATAAAGTGAATGTGCACTCAAGTTGGTCCGGGAGACGTGCAAGGAACACTTGAAAAGCACTGATATCTCGATCCGCTCGAACGCGACGACGAATCGCGAACAAAGCATTTTCGCTTTGATTCAGGATTAAATTTTTACATCAGTCTGAAACGAATTGGCCAAAAATTCATATCGCGTAACGAGGGTAAATTTTTTCACCGTCTATCGTAGCAGATACCTACCAACGCTCGAAATCTTCAATGTGGCGTGGAAGCGGATACGCCGCCAAATCTGGTAAGCTGTCGTGTAGATTCATGATGATACCCCGGAATTTTTCACCAAGTAGCAATTTTCTCTGACAACAACGTATAAGCGAGAATAATTAGAGATAAATTCTAATCCGACATCTTGATCCAAAAGCCGAGGCGTTTCTCACGCCGATGGAAACGTTTTTAGACGAAAATGGGGGGGTAATGTTGAAAAGGGTAAATAACCGGTGGCGATCAATTAAGATTGTAAAAACCTCGACAGGCCGCTGAACACTGATTAGCAAGACGAATGACGCCCGAGGTACTGAAAACCGGGGATATTACTCTTCCCGAATTTCGCTCAAGGAGTCTCATACTTTACGCTAAGTCGAAACCTGGATATAAAAGGTACGGGTTTAATGCCATTAGGGTATGTTATTCGCCAACGATGCGTCTACAGAAATTACATTCAAACGTGTCGCAACTCCTTGGTTTACGTGTAATAGTACAAGCTTGAGCAGAAATTCAGCTTTCAGATAATCCTCAAAGAATAACTTTCATCCCCGGCACGTAGCGGCCCTTCAAAAGCGAAGAGCTATCAAAAAAAAAAAAAGATGAACCAGTTGTCGGGTGAATACATGTAAACCGAGTCATTGCAGAATTCCTGAAAATATTTTTATACTTTTACATGAACTGGGTATAGGTACAAGCTCTTTGCTTTTCCACTCTCCCTCTCTCTCCCTCTCTCTCTCTCTCACTCTCGTCTCTTCCACCCCAAAAAGCTTTTAGCGCCGAATAAACTCCGAAACGAAAAAATTCTTGACATTCCAAAGAGTAACGTACGACACGCTCTGTCTCTGGTGGAGAATGCGGTTCGAGCTAACGTGAGAATTACTTATGAAACATTGCAGAATAAAGAATGAGGCCAAAGCCTGGAGCCTGGAGTGGATCAAAACCCACTTGTATAAGTTAATCGTATATTTGGGGGTATGGAGATTTCCAATCGCTCTGAAAATCCTCGTTTTTCCGGCTCCCCGCAGTAGCAAAGCGCGAGCTTGTTGTCCAACCGGCGCGGTTTTTTGCAGTATTAGGTACGCTGCATCCCTGAGTGCAAAACCCACTCGAATGAACGGGGCGGATTTTAATACCGGCGTTATATGCATGGGCAGGTACTCAACGACTCTTGTGCTCCGAATACGAGCCTTGGGTCCAGCCGCGAGCGCCATATTCCGTTTCTCCGATGCTCCGGGTCTTTCGAGGAGGTGATTTCAAGGGCGGTGAGGTGTTCGCCAACGAGCAATTGGCTCGAGGACTTTTTGACTTGCCCTTCGGTTTTTATCCCGATATCGATAAGTCCGCGATTCGCCATTCCCGCTTTCCCTATACCCTCCACGGTTTCTTCCAAAAGAGACTTTCTTATCTTTGGGAGCCAGTGATGACGCTCTCCTTATCGCCCAGGGCCAACGAGATATTCCAGTCACGTTGGCGCGCCCCTCTTAACAAAAATATCCCACCCTTCCTCATTGCCGGCAAGAAAATGATTCAGTGGGTGATTTCACGAGGAATACCAGAACCGTGACCTTGTTTTACCACCCGTTCGCCAGTCTGCCACCCATCATCGCCATTTACCGACTCCTCTTCTCCCATGACTCGGGCACATTCATTATCTGGACTAGGAACAATGCTGAGACACTTGGACCCCTTACAGATTCCGGTACTAGATCCTTGTCTTTAACCTCGCCCTCACTTTTCTATATTTCCCTTCTTTCTCCCTGCGGCACCAACTCAAACAGCACTTAACTCACGCCTTGATGCTCGATAGAAATTCATACGGGTCTTCTTATCTACGGCCGTGCCAACGAGGGGAACCAGCTCTTCTTCTGTCTCTTCTATTCCCCGACCAAGTTTTACCATCCTGTCATTCGTCGGCGAAAAATTTGTATATCTTATATCCAGGCTTTCCTTCCTCCGGGACCGCCAAATCGACTCTTTTCAGATGCTCCTCGTGTTTGCAAACCCGAAGGGAACCTTGGACCAAGAGAAAATTGTGCCGTGGAGTACGTTTTGCTGCAGGCTTTTCCGCGATTCTTTTTCCGACAATTTTATCTACCCTATATTCTCACCGTTAAGTTTCCCGCAACTTGATTTCAACCAACTTTGTTCTAGACTACCAAGCTTTATCTGATTGTGGTTGCGGTATTCTTTATTCGGTCGTGTTGTTCCTGTTACATTCGTATTTTACACCTGACAACTGGTGACGTATTTTAGGATTAGATTCGCACAATGATAATACCTAATTCGCTGATATATTTTCAACAGCTGCACGTTCTTTTGTTCATTTTTACACGCGTTAATTCTGTATTCAACAGTGATTGCATTCAACTTCTCTCGAAGTCGTTCGATAAGTCAGATGAAGCCATGTGAATTCTCACGAATTTATTTCATAACTTCTGTCGGTTGCATCCATCGGTTAATCGACATTTTTCAAAGTAACGTGAAATCGTTTAAAGTCATATCGTGATTAAAGTTAATTTATCCGAAGTTTTACAGTTTGGACCTAAATCGGCTGTTAATTCCCACATCTGAAAAATTTCCAATCCCTCATTCTTGATTTGCTCGCTTCCCGAGGCTATTGGTGAAACCTCATTAATCAAGCCATGTGATCAGACTGTCGTAACAAATAAACTTGTTCAGCCATGAACATCCCTTAACCTGTTTCCTATATAAGCTCACGGAAGACGATACTTGTACGATTACACCAGGGTTAGAATAACCATACGTGGCTAAGCCGACAAGATTGCTTTCTTTTTTCCAGCAATTTTTTTTATTTTCAACAGAGAGAGAGAAAAGTAGAGTAAGTAAGAAAATGCAGTGAGAAAGAGAACGAAAGAAAACGGAAAGCTCCCTGAGTTAGTGGGCTGCATTTCTGCGGATCCGATAGCGAAAGAGGCAGCGAGTAGGCGGTGTCTAGGTGGAAATAATGGAAAAAAGAGAAACGCGCTCGAGAGACTAGAGAAAAAAGTTTAATTCCTAGCAATTTGGATCGCTTCTGCGTATAGCGCGGGAAAAATAGCTGCGGTGAAATGGCACGGATTAGCGAGACGCGGATTCCAGATTTCGAATTCTACTCCAGGGTTCGAAATCTCGACTCCCATCGACTTTTAATCCATACCAGTCAGATTTATCGGATATCGGCCAGACTCTGACGGTGCATTTGCTATTTATATCCTCAATTCCTCAAGTGCAGTCCCACGATCCGTCTGACGCCCTAGAAAAGTTGGACGTAATGAGCGCCGTGTACCTATTTTTTATTTTATTTTTTTCTCTCACCTTTTTCCTTCTCTCTTTCGTATGATTGAAACGAATTACGATCGGTCGTTGGTTACATAATAAACACTGCTTGATGAGCAAACATATCAGTAGGAAGTATTTGAGTCGCAAAGCTTAGACCGCGACTTATTAATGTACATAGCTTTAGTCGCTAAAGTGTTGTCGAAAGTTCAAATTACCGAGGTGATAGGATAACGAATCTGAGGAAAGCCTAAAATATCATTGCCATATTTTTTCATGAGCCATAAAAAGAGAGAGAGAGAGAGAGAGAAAAGGATCGATGGAAGAAAATCCCCACTTGCGCAGGTGAGTATAAAAAGCTCGTAAATATCGTTTTATGGATTAATTATCCAATCGATCCATGCGTCCAGCAACGACACGGCTCCCTTATTGTCGTGGTAAAATATCGCATATAGTCAGAGCCTCGGAAGCGTTTTATTAATATCCAAGCGTTCTGACATTCGATAAAACCCATCGAGGTTTCGATCCCCGGATGTTCTCGTAGGTTCGTTTTCTCTCATCCTTCCTTTTCTTCTCGCCCTCAATCACTTATCATAATGTGATGAAAAGGTCGAGCCTACAGGCCAAAAGAAATCTTGTGCCTTTTCCTGAAAGGCGGAAGGCCTCGAGCTTACTTGGATTTCGTTTATCCTCTCCTCGATTCAGCAGTTCCTTACGACCCGCGATTCGGTGAAAACAAGATCAAGAAATCTTCCCTTAAATCCTGCCACAGAGTGACAAGTACGGAAACAAAAGTGTCAACCTATAAAGATTCCGTCAGAGTAGGTACAATCAACGATAGCTGCACTTTCGTTTGTCGACTCGCATGATCGTCGTAAATCAAGATTCATCGTGCGATACGTGATTCCGCTCCCTCGCTACTGCGAATCTCGTTTCAAATTTCTATGCACGCTCAAAGCGTGACACATCTCCATTTCGGAGATCCAACCGGGTCCAAAGTGGACGTCCCAAACGGCGCCACGCCGTGGTACTATAAAATAAATCAGCTGCTCTGCCCTCCCCATGGATGCAGGGTGCGGCGTATGGTGGTTGGCTGGAAGAAGCTGAGACAGGGTAGGAAGAGAGGTTCAGGGTTCTTATAGGGAAGAAACGCATCCAGATCCAGATCAAAGTAATTCGTTCGAGAGATCAGGATTATTTATGATAGATTTTGCAAGATTGAAAAAACTTTTTGTCCAAGCAGATATATTGCGAGTGGGGCGGTGCAACGAGGGGACGGGATGATCACCGCTATTCCCGGAGTAAACTTTCCCCGGAATCACTACGCAAGCTTAGCTTGTAATATTTTACTTGTCTCTTACCCCACGTGGTTCGTCGATTGCTTACACCAATGTTGCAGTTGGAAATTTGATACTTGGAAAAAAGATCTAGTAACGGCATCAAATTCCAATCTCAATTCATCGAGACTCCGTTTAATTTTTGTTTTCGTGTCAAAGAGTGGCAATTTTTTTAAATTTATTTATTTTTATTTCTAAAGATCTTTTCTTCGAATCTAGCTTGAATTGTAAACCGTGACTATTAATTGTCGAAGGTTTTTTAGGCTTGTGGAATGATTTGATTATTGAACGTTATAAGTCAGTCCCAAAATCTTGATGAATTTTCATCCACTTTCATTGGGCTCTGATTTCTTCACAAATTATTGAAATCAACTTTAAAAATATTCTCAATGGAAAACTTGCAATTCATCGTGAAATATCTTCATGATTGATGTACTGGAAATTGGTAAATTCGTGACTCACGTCCGACCAATGTTAATAATTTAAGGATGAGGTAGTTGCATTCCACCGAGTCGCATTATTGATTGAAGTGCATCGCGAACTGACAGATTTATGCGACGGCTATATTCGTTTAAACTTTCAAATGATTTTATCCGACTCGGGCTTTGGTGTAGTAAAAAACGGCAATAAAGCAGAGTGCTTGCACGCCACGCAAGTAAACCGTTCGCAAGACGATTTTGCGACTTTTAAACGCCCTACGAGATAATTTAAGGAACGAGGACGTCGTCTTAATCCTGCACTTTCTAAAATAGGTATCCAACCAGGTCTATTTTATGATTAAAATCACTTCGTAAATTGTCAAGACAAAACTCGATAAATTGCAAAATTTAACGTACGTATTACATACAATATTAGATTATGAAAGCTTGGAAGAGAGATGATTTTTCTTCTCTTAATAAATATTAAATTTCTTACCTATAGTTAGTCTGGACTTGTTTTATTTCTATATCAAGTATAACAATCAGCAACACCTTATTATTTTTACAATTTTACTTTGTAAAATATCAATTTTCTTTAAAAATCGGAATAAAACTTCCATACAAAATTAATTTCAACTTACTCCGCGGTCTGATGTAATGCTTCAGATACTTCAAATTACCAACTTTTTGATAGTAACCACTGTATAATATCACCGGTAATTTCAGTACTCGAATCACTTATTTTCTGAACTTTAATCTCCAGCTATTGTTCCTGTTATTTTGTTGTAATAATATGAGGCTGCTTCCTAGTTATTTGAGGACAAAAAGGGAGTGAAATGGATCTACGAGATATCACGATTTCACCGTGAAACCACAACGGCCAATTATCTTCGACGAGTGAAACGGTTGACGGATCGGTGGGAGTGAGGCTTGGCACAAGACGGTATCGCGGTGCGTACAGGTATAATAAGTATTATCGCTTAATTCGCGAGTCGTCGCAGGCGCCTCACGCAAACGCTGATGGGGATTACAGGAACGATAACGAGGGTTTTTACCCCACATGGCTGCGCGGTCGAGTGAAGAGGATAAGATAGACGAGGCGGGTCGTAGAAAAACCAAATTTCAATCCCAACCCGCAAGCGTAATTCGTCCTGCTAATCACATATTCATCGGTGTAAGGTTTCCCTTAGAAAATTCCCCTCGTCGTTGTCCTTTCATTCATTGGTCCGGTCTCTCATACATATGTCATATACGTGATCAAACACGCCGACGGAAGGAAAAACTCTCGCAATCAATCCGAGTATGACGCTGACCAAGAGAGTTGGGGAAGATCTCTAACCGAGATGTGTCGAGGACCGATTAAATTTGTGAGTCAGCGCTGCGTTGCGAGCGCTGTCGTGGGAACGCAGTTTTTTTTTTTTTTTTTTTTTTTAAATACCAGAGAAACCTCACTGTTCACGTAATCTCGATACTTTTTTGATAAGAAGATATTGCGGTTCAGTGCGATAGGATACGAATTAATCGACACCCCCGGTGTTTTGGAAATTTACCAATTTCTTGTCAATTGGACAGACACTGATATTCACGGTATTGACACAAATATCAAATTTATAGTACAGAAGTTATCGAAAATTGTAATTTTAACACTTGGTGGATTCAAAATTTTGCTACACTTATCATTAAGACCGCTGATTTCAAATCATTTTTACTAACGAATAGAAGAAAAAAATGACATACATTTTGCCTGTGATATCCAGCTAACGGCTGATTGTTACGATATTTCGATGAAGTGAATTTCACTGTTATCCAGTGAAGATTTGTTTTATTTTAACAATAATAGAAAAATGAAAAAGCTAACGCTGTATAGTGTCGTCAAATTTCAGAAGACATTTCTGGAACAAAGTTCCGTACGTATAATTTGTAAAGTGAAGGAACCATGAATACCAATCACGAAAAATTGAATTCAAAGGTAATTTAATATCGTCTAATTCGTTGGCACCCTGTAATTTATCCGAACACCTGACGTGTCGTATTTTCGCAAGATATTGCAGAGAAGCGCTTTGAACAAGGAAAAGACGGAGAAGATTTCGCTTTGCAAACGAGAGACGGGGGTGAATGGAATTGTAGCGGCAGTTTCGCGAAACATCTGCCACAAGTTGTTTTTATGCGGCATTAGTTGGTAACTAAAGTTCGTACCTACCGTGCTGCGGCGGTTTTACCTGTAACAAATGACCATTTAACGCGTCGGCATGACCAAAGATCGAGGTTTCCCAAGGCGTTCAGCTGCTGGCTGCCATAATGCGGTTACATTACTCTCATAACTTTAAATTAACGAGTGCTAAAACTGCGCGATACCAACCACCGTCTATACATGTATACCCGATCCAATTTAAACTGTTCAAATGGCCCTTCCTTACAAGTTAAGCGTTATTGCAACGTCGACGACCAAGAACCAGACCGCAAAGTTATGCTCGAAAATTAAAATTTGAATATCGGCACAATTAGCCATTTGCACGCGCATTCGTATCCAACCGCGCCCCGCTTCTGCAATTTTGTACTTTTGGTAGCGAGAAACAGCTCCGAGAATTATAACCGGGTTACTACGATATTCTGAGAAAATGATTATTACTGGATTACGAGAGTTGATAAGAAAAAAAGAAAAGGCATGAAAACAGAAGACTTTGTTTCATTAGCTTTCACTATCGCTGGCGCAAATCGCATTTCTCTGGTTTTCTTTAACGGAATTTTCTCTTTTCTCAACTTCTGATTCATCGTCAAGGAGAACGAAAAAAAAGTCCCTTTTGTCGTGAAAGTTTGTTTGTTGTTTTGTGATAAAAATGTACCCCTCCCCTTGGTAAAAAGCTTCAACCTTTTTACTCCACACCGTGAATTCCAATCAGATTTTCCAAATAAGGGTTCGCTACGTGGTCGGTTCCACTGATCGTGGGTGCAATCAGGATCTGCGGTGATGAAATTGGGAAAGGCACCCACTCGGCCAGGTATGTGGGGGTGGAATTAACAATTGAGCTAATCAACAGTTCATTTGAGACCGCTAACTACTCCCCGCCACTTCCGTTGACCGTTGACCAATGGCTCAAACATTACACATACATGCAACCGCCGAACTATCGGAGAATCAGCTTAATTTCGGATTGCAGCACTC